>NC_051395.1:46290533-46311355 GCF_015228065.2 Penaeus monodon | reverse complement strand
TACTGTTGAAAGCATCGAAATATGGGTGTACACTTTAAATTGATAGGAAAAAATATATATATATAAACATCAGCTATACAATATATGAAATGTTTTATGCTCGTCACTGTGGAAATATATATTTTTTTTTTTCCTCTCTCTTTTTACAAGGTATGAAACGTTTAATGCTCTCAAAGAATAGTATTGATATGTTTGGTTTCAAGTCCCATTCCAATATGCAATATATACCTCAATCAACACTCCGCGACCAACACCACTACATAAATAAAAAAATATTAAAAAACGTATATCTTTAGAGAACCCATGTCCCAAAGGGTATAGAAATCCCGCCCTTCAGACGCCATTAGAGTCAAGATCGAGGGGCAAGTATGACAAGTAAGGAAATCCTCTCTTGAAGATGAGTGCCATTCTGCCTGTCAGTGTAGATACTCGGGGGAGCAGGTCAATCAGGGAAGTCGGTGGCAACTTGAAGCGCTAGTATTAACACTAGTCGCTGGGTCTGACACCCCCCCTCCTCCCCCTTCCCCAACAGCACACCAATCCCCTGGCCGAAAGGAGGGGATAAGGAAGGGGGTAGGATAGGAAGGAGAAAAAGGTGAAGGAGGAGAAAGAAAAGAGAGAAAAAAAAGTGAACTGCCGTGGTTTTTCTATAATCTCTGATCCATTTTTTTCTCCCTTCTGTCCTTTTCTGTTTCTGGTAGATCAGGAACTCATAAAATCATGCACGCGGGGGGTGTATTATCGTATAATTTCCTCATTATAAATAAGGTTTAATTAAAGAATACACATATATAGCTTTTGTGAAAGTAACCCTCTGCTTATTTTTATTTCTTCCTGATGTAAGTTCATTCTTCACTATTCCCTTTATCTCATTATTGATAGCTAAGAATGGAGTGATAACCAAGCCTGGTATTTGACTGGCAGCATGAGATTTTGTCAGACGTCTCTCAGCAGATCACAGGTCTGTGCAATACACTAAAAGCTCATATCCATCTCTGTGACGAGGGCATGTAAAGGTAAATCGATAATGTGAATTAATGGGCCAAAGACTGTACCGTCCCACAAACTTGACGAGAAATTGCAGAGGGTTGATGCAATTGATAAGGCTAACCTCATTTCTTGTAGTTGCGAGATAACTTGGTGAATACAATTGAAAAGGAAGCTATGTCGTGTCTGATGTTTAGTTCATCACAAAGAACAGAATTGTACTCTTGGAACAATCTGTTAACGGTTTTAAAAGGTAAACAGAAACTTTAAAAGCAGTTATCTAATTCATACGTTCAGCAACTAACGTTCAAGAGTTCCATTCTCAATACAAAGCTTTTGAAAAAAATATATAATAATAGCACCGGGGAAGTGAGCGACTGTTTCTTGATTCTACATCCTGTTTTAAGAATAGAGCTTAATGATTTGCGAAGTAGAACACTCTGGTGTTTTCGCGACCAGATTTTTGCCTGTTGCACAAATCTCAAACAACACAGAGGTACTGACGCGACCGTTTGTGCGTTCACTAAGTTGAAAATAATGGTTGTGGTTCCTTTTTTTTTCAGCTGTTACAAGATGCACGATATAACGCGCAGTCGAGGGGGTGGATACAATTGGAGCCAGTTTTTTGTGTTTCTTTTTTATTTTTCTTTCTTGAGAGTGTGGCGCATGTGGCTTGACCTTTTCCGCCACGTTGTCGTCGGAACAACGAGATGACTGACAGAGGGAGTATCTGTTGATACGTTTGTATAAACGGTATGAACGCGCAACAACGCTTACTTGCTAACGGTTGTATTATCTATTCTCCAACTGACTAAGCCTTATCAGAACTAGAAGTCATTGTATAGTTGTTTGAAAAAAGGTAAGCCACTAATGAACTGCTTCCAAGAGCCATTTTAAACATATTTCAAGTATCCTAACATGGTCACTAGCGACATTTCTCCAAAGAGAAATAGAACCAGCATATATATATATATTAGTCTTGATATATATTATGTTATATAATATATTATAGTATATAGTATATATGTAATATATAATATAATATATTGATATATATATAACATAGCTATGATATATAGGTGATATATATATAGATATAGTTAGTATACTATATATAGTATTTATATATATAAAATATATATATCTATATATTATACATTTTTTCTGTTCTTTCGATTTCTTTTGTCTTTTAATTTTTCTTCTTTTTCTTTCTTTGCTCATTTTATTTTCACTTTTCTTTCTTTTCTTCTTCTTTTTTGATTTTCATTCTTTTTCTTTTCTTTTTTTCTTGGCAGTCATTTCCTTCGTATATGTTACTTACATGTTCATGAATTTAATAATATTCAAAAAAATATATCCATGGTTCAGCTACCACCCTTCCCTTTCGCCACTCCCTGGGTCCGCCCTCCCCTCCTTTCCACCCTCCCCTCCCTTTCCCCCTCCCGAACCCGACACCCTCCCCGGTCGGTTCTCCCTCCTGTCCCGATCTTCCACGTTCTGCCCTTCCCCCTCCCGACACACCCTCCCATCCCTTCCGCACGCTCCACCTCCCCGTTTCCCCCGTCGCCGACCACACCCTCCCCTCCGTGTGTTTTCCCCGGTGGCCCCTCCCTTCCACCTCCCGACCACACCCTTCCCTCCCTTCCCTCACATCTCGTAGACATCCACCAACACGGAAACAATCACCATCAAAGGGTCTCGCCAATCCAGCCTCTTCCTATCCTTCTTTATCCCTCACCCACCTTTCGCCTCCGATCCCCCATCGCCATCTCCTTCTGGATAGAAGCTGGAACCGAGAGAACAACTTAATCCGAGTCTCATCGCCGTCTGTTGACAGCTGCTGAATTAACGCGCCGTCGTAGCCTACGAGGGGAGGGAGCAGGGGACCGTGTTAAGGGAGGAAGGGAGACCAGATGTAAGGTCTGGGAAAGAGGATCCGGAATATATATATATATAAATTAGTATATATCTATATATATATATGTATATATGAGATATATATATATATAGTATATAAGATATTAATAGATATATATAATATATATATGTAAGACACAAATAGTTATAAATATATATATATATATATGAGTATATATATATATAATATATATATAGATATAATATAGTATAATTCTATACCACACACACACACAACACACACACAGCACAGACACACACACACACACCACACACACCATATATATATATATATATATATATAAATAGGTAGTAGTATATATATATATATTATCTATTAGTATATGTATATATATATATATATAATATATGGTATGTGGTGTGTGGTGTGTGTGTGTGTGGTGTGTGTGTGCGTGTGGGGTGTGGGTGTGTGTACGACAGGACAGGGAACATATGTATGGAGTGTGGTATATACATATATATATATGATATATCTCTATATATATATATAAGATAAATAGTATATATAATATAGGTATATATAGTTGATATATAGTCATGATAATAGGTGAATATATATATGGTATGTGATGGCTTCTTATGTGTATATAGTATAGTATATATGAGTGTTATATAATAATGAGGGTATTATATATATGATATAGTAGTATAATAGGTATAGTATATGGTATATAGTATATAGTAGTATAGTTATAGGTATAGCATATATATATGTATTATATAGGTTGCATATGTATATATATGATATGCATATTATATAGTATATATTATAGCGGGATATTATAGGTGATATATGGTATATATATATATATTCATATATATAGTAGTAGTATCTGACTATATATCTATAGTATAGGTAATATATATATATAGAGTAGATAGTATGAAGATATGATATATAAGAGATAGTATAGTGTATATATAGTGGTATAATTGTATATTATATAGTGATATATTATTAATTATATGTAGGTATATATATAGTATTAATGTATATGGTATTAGGTATGATATGCATTATTATATAGTTAGTATACATACGATACATGCATATATACATACTGACATGCGATCTATACAGAGCATAGCATGCAGTATTAGGGGTATATATAGTATATATTATATGATATTAGGTATAGTATATATATATATGTATATATATATAGGTATATATATAGTATATAGGTATGATATGATATATAGTATTGATGGTTCGTATATGTATATATATAGTGAGTATATATCTTATATATTATATAGTATAGTATAGTATATATAGATAATATATATATATCATAGGTGTGTGTGTGTGATAGGTATATATATATATCTATGTATATATGAGTCTAGTCTAATATATATGTGCATATAGGTGTGTATGTGTGTGTGTGTAGTATATATATTATATATAGTAATATAGTATTATGTAGTATATAGTAGTATATATATATATATATATAAGTATATAGTGAAAGTAGTAATTATTAATACATATAGTACATAGGTAGTATAGAATATTATATATAATGAGTATGTATATAATATCAAATATATGTATATGTATAGGGTACAATATAATTATATATATATATATATATATATATGAGATTACAACTATAAGTATATAGGGTATATATAACTATAATATGAAGTATATATATATATATTATAGTGATATTATGAGTAGTATATAATAAAATAATAGTATCAAGTATATATAATATAGTAATATATATAGTATATCTAGTATTAAGGTAGTTGATATATATAAAAATATCTATACTATGAGATATATTATATATTATAATATATATTATAGTTTATGTATCTGTAATATAAGAGATAATGATTAGTGTATAGTATGGATATCGTTGTGGTACTATAGTATAGTATATATGCTAATATAATATATATATATATTATATATATATATGTGTGTGTGGTGTGGGCGGTGTTGTGTGTGTGTGGTGTGTGTGTGTGTGTGTGTGTGTGTGTGTGTGTGTGTGTGTGTGTGTGATGTGGTTGGTGTGGTGTGGTCGTGTGTGTTTGTGTGTATAATATATATATGGATATCATATATATATTATTAGATATATAGTATATATGATATATATGAGTATGTATTATAGTATATATATGAGAGTATATATATACATGTATGAGATAGGCATGTAATATATTATGATATATATAGGGTATATATAGATATGTAATATAATAGTATATATATATTATATATTATATTGTAGAATTTTAAACAAGCGTGGTGTGGGGTTGGGTGTGTGTGTGGCGTTGTGTGGTTGTGTGGTGTGTGTGAGGGTTGTGTGTGTGTGTGTGTGCTTTGTTGGTTCTTGTGTGTGTGTGTGGTCAGTGTGGTGTGTGTGGTCTGCGGTGTGTTTGTGGTTGGTCTGTGTGTGGTGTGTGGGTCTGTGGGTTCTGTGTGTGTGGGGTCTGTGTGTGTAATGTGTGTGGTCGTGGTGGGGGTCGGTGTGTGGGTGTGTGTGTGTGCGTGGGTTGTGTGTGTGTGTGGTGTGGTGTGTGTACAGTTTTTTTGTAGTTAGATTCAGTGTGTGTGTGTGTGTGTGTGGGTATATATATAGTATATATTATATAGTAATGATATAGTATATATATATATATATATATGATATATATATAATGTGTGTGGCGGGTTGTGTGTGGGTGTGTGTGTGTGAGTGTTGTTGGTGTTGTGTATTAGGAAATGGTCTATGTATATAGGTAGGATATACAGTATGTGATACCGTATATATGTATATGATAACTTAATAGTATATGGTATTATATGGAATATATAGTAGATGATAGAATATTATATATATACAAATATATATGAGGGGTGATTTTTTTTTTTGTTATATATATATATTATATGTAGTATAGTGATGTATACCATAATGTATATATATTGTGTGTGTGTGTGTGTGTTGGTGGGTGTGTTGTGTGGTATGGTGGCTGTTTGGTGTAGGGGCGGGATGTGGTGTGTATACATTAGTGTCTATTATATAGGTATATAAATATAGTGTTATACTTATAATCTATAACATGAATATACATATATAATAGTACATGTTTATATATATTATAATGTATATATGATATATAGTAGTAGTATATATTATAGTATATATAAGTGTATACTATAGTATATACTATGATATATGTGTGGTGTGTGTGTGTGTATGACATACGACTATACAGTGTTATATGTTTTTTTTGTTTGGTGGGGGGGTGTTTTGTGGTTGTTGTGTTGGTTTCTTGTTTTTTTTTATTATATATATAATATATATAATATATATATATATAATATATAGTGTATATATATCTACTATATATATCTATATAATATATATATATAGTATAGGATATATAGATAGATAGAAGATAGATAGATAGAGTAGATAGGATAATAGAGTGAGATATGTATATGTGGAGGATAAACAGAGAGAGAGAGAGTAGAGAGAGATGAGAGAGGGTCGAGGAGAGAGGGAGAGGAGAGGGAGAAGGAAGCGAAAAAAATACACACGACAAACATACAGCACACGACGGACACACACACAGCACCACACACACACACACACACACACACACACACACACACACACACAGCACACACTATTATATATATATAGTCATAGTAGTAATAATATATGATATATTGCTATCTATAGGATATATATAGTGATATATATATATATACGGATGTTTATATATGTATGATATATATACATATATGTATGTTTAAATATATATATATAGTATATATATAATATAGTTATTATATATATATATATATATTTATATATATATATATATATATATTTCCAAGCAGGTTTCCTCTAACATCAGCCTAACTCCCAAGAAGTCGCGAAGATTATCAGATGTCTGTAAGAGAGAGATTAGGAATCGTATTACTTCGTGTATAACAAGATGTTTTTCTCTTCCTAAGCTTTTCCTTAAGTTCTGTGAGCTGTGTTCTTACATGGTGTTAAGACTTTTTTCTTTTTTTTTCTTTCTTGTTTTTTTCTTTTCATTTCTTTCTCTTTCTTTCTGTATATTTGTCTGTCTGTTCTGTTGGTCTATGAGGTGATGCTCTCTTCATTTCTCTTTCTCTCAGGCTTCTCTATTATACTTATCTAGCTTTATATTTGTCTGTCTCTCTTTCCCTTTCTCTCTCTCTCTCGCTCTCTCTCTCTCTCTCGTCGTGCTCTCTCTCTCTCTTCTCTCTCTCTCTCTCTGTATCTCTCTCTCTTGTGCATCTTTTCTCTGTAGCACGTTTCTCTCGTCACTCTCTCTCTTTCCTCTCCTCTCTCTCTCTCTCTCTCGCCCGCTCTCTCTCTTCTCTGACTCTCTCTCTTCACACGACACCACACGCACAAACTTGCATACCGCATGATCCATCAGCGCCGATTTCTACTCGCATTACATTATGCATTACACAAACAGAGGCCGCTTTAACCACCACCGGGTAATGAATACTTGGTCCTCCTCGATGTTTCCCTCTCTATAGCCCTCCTGGTCACGCCTTGGGATGTTCAACAGAGTGTTAAGTAGCATTACATGGGCTTCGATCAAAGACATAGGGGGATCAAAAGTTTTAATCAATACACTTGAATGTCTGTTGTTGTCAAAACTTTACTGAAACTCATATACGCACACACACACACACACATATAGCACACACACATATTAGTAGTTCTCGGGAAACAGAATGGTATTACACGGAAATTCCCGAAAATTATGAGGTTTTAAATGTCTTATATTGCAAGGAATATATATATATATAAATATATATATTAATATAATATAGTATTACATATATATAATATATATTATATATAATATTATAGTACTCAGTATAAATGATGATACGCGAAAGATTATGAGTCCTCGGAAAATAAATAAATGGTGTAGAGAAAGAGTAGATTTCGGAAATGGGATTCTTGGCTAGTCTGCGACAAAGAAGATTGGATATATTTTACAGGAAGACTCTGAACTTCCGACATTTAAGGTTACTTAAAAACTTGTCAGAAGGGGAGTGATCCCGAAGGCTTGATGGCTGACCAACATTCTGGAAACAAACAGCTAAAACTTCTTTGCCTTTTAGACGCGCAACGTAAACTAGGAATCGGAAGGCACTGTTTTTCAACAAAAGCTGGCTACTGATTCAGATATCACTGACACACACACACGCACGCATACACATACACACACACACACAGACACACACACACAGGATTACACACACACACACACACACCCACACAGCACACCCGACACACCACACACACACACACACAGCACACACCACACACACATACACAGCCACACAAACACAACACCACACACACACACAGCACGGGACACAGCACACACACCACACACGACAACACACAACACACACACAAATCACACACACAGCACATACACACACGACACACACATTTATTATCTATATATAGTAGGGTAGTATATATAGTTATATATATATATATTAGTATATATAGGTTATATAGTGATATATATGTATATATATATAGTATATATACATATAGTGTGATACCATTATACTATATAATATTATAGAATAGATATGCTATCGATATATAGATAATTAGTATATAGTATATATATATATATGATATATAGTATATATATATAGTAGGGATATATATATATATGATTATATATAAATATAGTATATGTATATGAATATAGTATGATATTTTATGATGTATATGGAGTGGGTATATATAGTAGTATTTATATTCTATTAATACATTATATATAGAGAGATAGTGATTAATCTATAGTATAGTATATATATCATATAGGTATATATATATGATAGTGATTATCTAGTATATATGTTAGTATATATAATATTTATATGTATAAGGATGGATATATTATGATTTGTCGTAATCTATTAATATTATAATATATATAGTATTATATTATATATATATGATGATATAGTATGTGGTATAGGTATATATAGTATATAGTATATTGGTATATATATATAGTATGATATAGGTAGTATATATATATATATATGGATTATATTATATATATATATGATATAGTTATACAATCTAATTATATATTCTAGGAGTATATATAATATATATATATCATATTATATAGTATAATGTATATTAGGTATTGTTTATATATAAGTGTCGGAGTAGATATAAATGATATATATAACATATATACATATAAGATATCTATAGATATAGTTATAGGCTAGATTATATATATATATATATATATTATATATCTCTATATAGTATTTTTATATCTAGTATACATTTATAGTAGAGAAGTATATATCTATTAGTATGATATAGGATATATATATATATGTTCTAATATATATATATATATATATATATGAAGAGTGTATAGTTGTCTGTATGTATAATGTATATATTATAGTTTAGTATCTATATTACAGATATATAGGAAATATATATATATATATATAGGTATATATATATAGTATATATACTAGTATATATATATATATATATAATCTACAAGGTCTATATATATAAGATATATATATGGTGTGTGGTGGGTGTGTGTGTGGGGGTGTGGGTGTGTGTGTGTGTGTGTGTGTGGTGTGGTGCTGTGCGCTTTTGTGTGTGTGTGTGTGGTGTATGGTGTATATATATGAATTATCTTATAGTATATAATAGATAGATAGGTAGGAGGATATATAGCGAGAGATAGAGAGGGTATATAGAGGATAGAGATATATAGTAGAGAGAGTATATATCGATATTAGATGAGAAGAGAATAGCAATGACACACACACACACACACAGGACACACCACACACGAGCACAAAGCACACACACACACACACACAACACACACACACAACACACACACACCACACACACACACCAAAACATATATAGATAGGGTATAGATTATATAGGATATATAGATATATAGAGAGTATTATATATATATTATAGTACTATGGATTATGTATAGTTACAATATAATATCTAGTATATATATTATATATATATACATAAAGATAGATATAGATCTAGATACAGATATGTATATTATATAATATATAATATACTATATATATATTATATAATATATATTTATATATATGTATATATATATATAGTTTCTAATATTATAATATAGTTAGATATATATATTATAGTATAGATAACAATAGTATATACACATGACATACATACGATATAAATATATTATATATATAATATATGTATATACTAGGTGAGTCTATATAGTATATATATAAGAGCCTAATACATAGTATACATAATATCTATATATAATATATAATATATATATATAGGCTTATATATATATAATATTATATATGATTACAAGACACATCATACCTAGCATAACATACATGATGATAGTATATATATCTATGTTAATATAGGTATACATATAGTAGTTATGGTATAATATAAGTATTATTATATATTATGAATAGTTATATATATGTTATATAGTATACATATATAATATGTATGTATGTATGTATGTATTGTGTGGTGTGTGTAGTGTATATATATCTAGTATATATATGTATATATGATAGTGAGTAAGTATATATATATATTATAATATATATATATATATATAGTATTATATATATCTATATATATTATCTGTATGTATGGTAGTAGGTGGATATATATATGTGCTATATATATATATAGTAGTATATCTATATAGTATTATTATATAGGTATTATTATATATATAGTGAATATAGTAGTATATTATATATATGGTTAAGTATTATATATATGGATATATATAGGGAGTATATATATATTAGGATATAGTATAATTGATATATAGGATATTATATTGTATATAGATATATATCTAGAGGGTACATAGTGGTATGATATATATAGTATGTTAGATTTTATATATATATATATCTATAGTATTGATATATATATAATATATAATAGGTAGGGTCTATACTTATATATATTATATATATAGGTTATATATAGGTATATATATATACATAATGTCTGTGTGTTGTTGTTGTGTGTGCGTGTGTGTATGTATCATATATATAGGGTAGGTATAATATATATATAATACTATATTATATCTATATATACTATAACTAAATATAATGATATATATATTATATATATATATAATGTTATATATATATATATTATATATATATATTATATAGTTATATATATATATAACATATATATAGAGTTCAGATAGGACAGATAGATAGATAAAAAAAAATTAAACAATATACATGTTGTGTGTATGTGTGTGTGTGTGTGTGTTGTGTGTTGTATGGTGTGTGATGTGTGTGTGTGTGTGTGTGAGTGTGTCGTGTGTGTGTGTGGTGTTATGTGTTGTGAGCGTATATATATATATATATATATATATAATATATATATAGTAGTATATATATACTGATATTATATAATATATATATATATATATTACTCCTGAACTGCAGCCTCTTTCAGTGATATACATGAGCATAGGTAGATATAAATGAGGTATTATGTGTGTGAAGTATATATATATAATATATTATATATATATTATAATATATATATATATATATATATACTATATATACATAACACGGTATATATACACAACCATTTATATCTACCTTATGTTCATGTATCTACACCTGAGAGAGGCTGCAGTTCAGGGAGTAATGAGCTCCAGAATACTTCAATATTACATGAACTTCATATTTTGATCATTTATTTATTCCTTTGACCTTAATTAGTCCTCGTCTTGCAATGTCTTCCCAAGTGTAAAGTGGCCTTACATGGCCTTGATCAAAGTGGGTCACGTGATTTAATTAAAGCCCTTTGCATCTTCATATTAAGCTATCACATCGATGATTATTGGTTATTATCTTATTGTATGTATGTATGTTTTTTTATAATTAGTACTTATAGGTATCGTCAGAGTTATCAGCACTTTTATAGAAGACATTTATTGTCTTGGTTTTTAATCTTTTAATCATTCACAAAATTCTCATCTATTAGAAAAAAAAGTTTTATCCTTATTATCATTATTCTCACAAGGGCATCACCATTCTATTAAACATCCAGCTTAATTTTCTCTCTCTCAGCCTGTCTCTTCTCCTCTCTACTCTCTCTTCTCTACATCCGCTCTCTCTCTCTCTCTCTCACTCTCTCTCTCTCTCTCTCTCTCTCTCTCTCTCTCATAACAAACCACAAACCACACTCAGAAGCCCCCCCATCCCTTAAAAAATAAAATTGATAAATAAAATAACTAAATAACTAATCAAAACCTTTTCATACCAAACCACAAACCACGCTGAGACCCACCTATCCCCCCACCCCCATGAAATAAACCTCTTTTCAGAAGGAGCCACACTTAGAGACAGAAAAAAGGGGGTTCTACCATAAATCGTTTTCTCCTTTCCTTTCCAACCCAGGGTCACGCGTGCTGGTCAGCGGCGGCGTCGGCACCATCCACCAGGCGCTGTGGTTCGTCCCCGTTCTCTCCGCCACGCTCATCGGTCTCGTCACTAAGATGTCGGAGACGAAGGAGGAGACGTGGACAGCCGTTCTCACCAAGACGCATAAATATTCCTTCGAGAGCTTCCTCATGGACACGCTGCCCGCCTTCAACGCTTCCGCGTCTCTTACGTCGTCCATTACGTCTGGCGGTGGATGTGTTATCTCACGCTCGACCCCGGGTGCTTCGTTAACATTATGGTCTTTGTGCTGTCTATCTTGGGGCAGGTTGCGTGGCTGGCGCTTGGGTTTTTTACCACGTGACCTGCGTTCTTGAGATCTGGGGGGGCGGAGGGTGGAGGAAGGGGGTGGGGTTTAGAATATGTGTATGTTAGTTAAGTTATATATATATTTAAAAAATATATAAGCATGCATAAACTCACATTTTTAAAATTAATATTAGTATCTTAGATATTGAATACACAGAAACATAAATACACAAACAAAAAAAGAATTAGAAACTTGTATAAAAAACGTACGTTTTCAAACAAACTTACACGCACATACAGACACTCTTCTTCTTTTAACGGTAGGTTCATGTCTGAGCCGCCGTGGTCACAGCATGATACTTAATTGTAGTTTTCATGTTGTGTCTCTTGGATGATTACGTGGGTAGGTTCAGTTCCTTTCCTCGGAGAGTGACTGTGTTAACTTTTTAGTAAATCATTCTCTCTATTTTATCCGGGCTTGGGACCAGCACTGATTGGGCATGCTTGGCCACCCAGTGGAGAGGTAGGCAATCGAGGTGAAGTTCCTGCCCAGGAAACAAACGCGGCGGTTCGGTGACTCGAAAAACCCTCGAACTCAGATTGCCGTCGTGGCAGTCTTGAGTCCGACGCTCTAACCATTCGGCCACCGCGGCCCCATACATACAGACACAAACAGATCTAAATACACACACAAAAAAAACACGCACACAAAATACGTATACATATCAGCTGCATGTATCAGAAATGTGTCGGATATTTCGATGCTTCAAGTTTTACCAGTAGGCCTAAAAGTATGCTAAAAAGATTTTAAAGTTTAACAAGAAAAAGCGCACCGTTATCGTTCAGAAAATATACCATTTTTAGTAAACGTTTTTTGCTACCCTTCTGCTCCATATAGTGTTCTGTCGCAATCCTGTATCATGAAAAAATATAGTGTATTTTTCCTGGACAATTATTGACATACATTTTGCAAGTAGTTTACATGTCTGGTTTTCCCCTTTTCTAAATATTTCGCTTAAATCTCTACGGCATGGCTGTACTGTACTTACGTATACACACAAAGATAACAGCCCCCTCCTCAGTGTAGAAGAAAATGATAGTAAAAAAAAAAATGTGCTGTGTTACTGCATGCACCTTTATTGTAAAAGATGATACGCAGAACTATGGAAAAAAAATCGACAACCATTATATTTTAAGCTCGTGTGCACTGCCCTATTGTACGATGCAGCATTCCAAATTCATTATACATATTTAATTCATATCACTATCTTGCCTCTTATCATCTATATTATTATCGTTATATCCTCGTTTTTGTCTTTGCCGTAATTATCTTCTTTTTATTATAAGAACAAAAGCCTTAGACCATGACGGTTACAGAAAAATAAACCCAAACAACAGCAAATATTAATATAAACAATTAATATTACTTCCTGTAACAAAAGGTTTGTTCTTGGAAAACAGATCGCAATAAACGGCATATACAAAAATTATAATAATAACAATAAATAAAAATACAAACAATGAGATTAGATTACCCGTCAATTTTCCTTTTTATCACCAAAACTAACAATTAAAAGAAATCTAAAACTGATAAAATATTCACTCAAATTCGTAACAGTACTTGAGGAATGGAAGGGCATCTATCCATAATGTATCTGGTCCATTTACGGGGGGGGGGGATGGAAATCCGTATACCTGAACCCAACATATAGCGTGTTTCAATACGATATTTTATCTTCATGTATGTTTTTTTTTTTCTCTCTCTCTCTCCAAGTTGAGGGGAAAAAAAGTATCTCCCTTTTTAGACTTTGAGTCATACAGTTCGTTAAACTTGTAAACTTTGTATATGTGTGTACTGTATATAGAGAAAGCGCATGGAAGGGGGGAGGAGGGTGTGGGATTAAGTCAAGGTATCGAGTATTTGATCAGTATTTTCTTCTGATATCGTTATTAGTTCATTCCATGTTTTATTTACTGTACAAACGTTGAGATGGAGAGCATTTCATGTTTCTCATCTTGGGAGGAAAGATTCTATGAACAGATTTATTTCATGTGTCACTTTTACCTGTCAAGAAGTTACTGTGAACCGGGAGAAATTATTTTTGAAGTTATGCCTGGATCTCCTCTCTCTCCCTCTCTCTCTCTCTCTCTCTCTCTCTCTCTCTCTCTCTCTCTGTCTTTGTGTCTCTCTCTCTCTGTCTGTCTTTGTGTCTCTCTCTCTGTACTTCTTTCAGTCTCTATCTATCTCTCTTTCTTTCACTCTCTTTTCTGTTTCTCTCTGTCTCTGTCTGTCTCTCTCTTCTCCCCCTCTCTCCCATCTCTCTCTCTCTCTCTCTCTCTCTCTCTCTCCTCTCTCTCTCTCTCTCTCTCTCTTCTCTCTATCTCCTCTCTCTTCTCTCTCTCTCCTACCTACTGAATCTACCCATCTTTCTTTTTTAAGTACTCGTCAGCAAATTGTCAAAGATATAACCAAAAAGAAAATAATTCGGAGTAATAAACTTTGATCATAAAAAAGATAATATAATATCGGCCTCATAAAAGAACCTTCTGACTCAATAAAATACATTTTTCGCTCTCTTCGTCAACAGAATAAAAAAAAACTGGACATTTTGGAGAATAAGAAAAAAAAACAAGCAATGTCCTTCCCTTATTTTTATACATACTTTTCTTTCTTTCTTTTTCTAATCTTCCTTATTTCCTTGTTTCGCTTTCTTTTCATTCTTCGCAATCCTCATCACCGCTCAATTTTCTTTTCATCTTCCGGATCTCCTCTTTTTTCTCTCCCCTTCTACCCCTCTAACTGTCTTATCATATCGCTCTCTCTCTCTCTGTCTCTCGCTCTATCTCTCTCTCTCGCTCTCTCTCTCTCTTGCCTTTTCCCTTTCTCTTTCTCTTTCTCTTTCTCTTCCTCGTCCTCTTCCTTTTCCTCTCCCTCAAATTCTCCCTCCCTTTCCCTATCTCTCTCTCTTATTCCGCAACTGCTGATGCTGTTATTTTCAAATACATATTTGCCCAAGTTTTCCCTAAATGTCTGTTTGGTTTAAACGAAAATAAAAAATTCCCATTTTTCACTATCCAGTGCCTTGGTTCTTGAGTGCAGGGAAGATAAGCATTTGATATAAGCAGAAAGAAGTTGATTCACAATTACGATTTTTTCTTCTTCTTAGTCGTTTTCTCTTTCATATTCTTAGTTGTTTATCTTACTTATTCTTATTCTTTATCTCTTTCTCTTTCTCTTTCTTGTTCTCGTTCTAGTCTTATCTTATTCTTGTGATCCTTTCTGGTTTTATTCTCTTATCGTTATCATCATCAGTTTAAGGTGCTGAGAACGTTTGCAGTCGCCAAGGGAGTTCTTAATCATTGTTCAACATCCCTTGCAGTCTGCCACATTGTTGTTTTATGAGTATGCCAAAGGGAACGTCCAGGCAGGAGATATACGAAAAGTTTCAAAAACGCCAAAATACCCACTCCAGTAGTCAGATTGCATCGTGACCTCTCCACCTCGTTCGAATCACATCGTTGCTGGTGCTATCGGTTCAAATCTAGACATTAGCCAAGCTGTAGAAGTTACAGTGGTGGAAGTTAGCCTGTTTGAAGAGATAATGGAAAGAATAAAAGCTCCAGTCACTGAATTTCGACAGTATAAAGAACAAAGGGAACTCTAACTTCAACAACATGAGGAAACTCTTCAGCAATACAGTGCAGAAATATAGCCTTGCCCTGTTGAAGCAGAAATCCCACCGTTGCCACCATTTTCCCGTTTTCTTTATTGAGGGGTGCTATGGTTATGTAGTCAAAATTCATTTGTAATTTTTAAGCTCATTTTTCATCTAATGAGCTCAGAGTTAAATTGATATGTCCTTGCCTTTATCATTTGAAAACAAATTTGAATAAATAGTATAAGCAATGAAACAGTGAGGTAGTTAATATTCAGTGGTATATAATTGCTCTATATTTGTTGTAAAATTTTTAAATGTCTTGTATATTGTTTATTTATGATAAAAAAAGAATCATGTCCAGCTTATATGCACAATAAAAAATCACACTGCCAGTGGATGGTAGGCTAGGCCATTCCTTGCACACAGGGGGTAATGTAGAAGCAAACAGACAACCTGTGATGCCAAATATAAGAATATCTATTGTAACAAATGGAATTAACTACATCATAAATTATAAATCTTCCGTGAGATATGGACATCTAAATATGCAGAGTATTCCACCATCCGTTGAGTAAGGAGAATAGCAAAACACCATTGTTTCATGGAGATTAAGTCTATTTCTTAGTGCAGCTTCTATTTCTAAGGTACGTGGCGTCATAAGCCACATCAACATCATTTATAAAGATTTATACAAAAAAAAAAAAAAAACATGGAAAAACTTCTTTCAGAATACGGTCAAAAGGAGAAAATATGTGGTTATAGTGGAGTATACAAAGAGAATACAATAGATAAAATGTGGGAAAATAGATATTTCTTAGAATGAAAACAATTAATCAAAGATGATATAAGATAATTCAAGGCGATATAAGTGGACGTTAAACTAACAGATGTAGCAAGAAATAATCTATACATAACTGAATCACAGATGAAAGTATGGGATCAAAGAACAACCTAAAATAGAAGTAACCATGACGAAAAAACATTAAAACAAATATAAGTAAACATGAACACAGGGAAACAAAGAAAAAGCTCGCAGTGAACATTGAACGAGCGGCGACAAGGTCTGTGTACTTATATACTTATACTTATACTTATACTTATATAAGGTCTCTTATACTTATATACTTATATGCTTATATACTTATATACTTATATACTTATATACTTATACTTATACTTATATAAGGTCTATTATACCTTGGGGAGATGGCAGGCCGTAGGATACCACCTTACATTATTATTATACATATTTTCATTATGGTGATAACGATGGTGATTTTCATTTTTATTATTATTATTTTCATCGTTGTTATTATTATTATCTCTATAATTATTATTGTTTTTGTTGTTATTAGTTATTAGAATTATTAGTATCAATATTGTTATCATAATAATTACTATCATTATTATTATAGTTATTATGATTATTATTGATATAATTATCATCAATATTATTATTATTATCATTATCATCATTGTTATATTTATTATAATTTTTATTGTTCTGATTATATATTCTAAATTATATCATCATATCATCATCATCCTCATATCACATCATCATCATCATTTCATCATCATCATATCATCATCCTCATTATGATCATCATCATTATTCATCCTCATCATCATCATCATCATCATTATCTCATCATTCATCATCATCATTATCCTCAGCATCATCATTATCAATCATCATTATCCTCACTCATCATTATAATCATCATCATCATCTTCATTATCATCATCATCATCATACATCTATATCATTATCATCCTCATCATCATCATATCATATCTTAATATCATCATATCATTATCCATTCATATAATTCATCATTCATCATCATTATCATCATCTCATTATCATCATCATCATTATCATAATCATCTCTTATCATCATCATATCATCATAATTCATTATCCTAACATTATCATCATCATCATTATCATCATCATTTCATCATCATCATTATCATCATCAATTATCATCATCATCATTATTCCTCATCAGATCATCATCATCATCATCAATCATCATCATTGTTATTCATAT
Source organism: Penaeus monodon (assembly GCF_015228065.2). Classification (NCBI taxonomy): domain Eukaryota; kingdom Metazoa; phylum Arthropoda; class Malacostraca; order Decapoda; family Penaeidae; genus Penaeus; species Penaeus monodon. Next base: position 46,292,918 of record NC_051395.1, on the reverse strand, counting down.
CATTATCATCATCATTATCATCATAATTATCATCATCATCATTATCATCATCATTATCATCCATCATTACATTCATCATCATTATCATCATTCATCCTCATCAATCATCATTCATTTATCATCATCCTTCATTATCCTCAGCTTCATCATTATTATCATCATCATCATATCATCATCATATCATCATCATCCTAATTATCATCATCATTATCATCTCTCATTATCAGCCAATCATCATTATCATCAGCATTATCATCATCTATCATATCATCTTTATCATTATCATAATCACATATCAACATTATCATCATCATCATTATCATTTCATTATCATATCATTCTCATCATCATCATACCCCCCCTTCTCTCCCCCCCCCCCTTCATCATTATCATCATCTCATATCATCATCATTATTATCATCATTATCATCATCATCATCATCAATCATCATCACCACCACCACCAGCACATTACTATCATTATCATTATTATTTACAGATGTGTGTTTTTTACATACAGATATACCGTCAGTCAAGAAAAAAAGAATAATCATTTGCTTCATATTGGGAAAAAAATAAGCTAACTAACTTCAAAGGATATTTTTCCCAGCCACACGTGAAATCAAATCTATATCAAATGAAACAAAAACACGCACAGAAAAGCAAAGATACATGATCAAGTGGCCTTTAAAATTGAGCATTCTCTTGTTTTTTATTCGTATATATATATATGTATATGTATATGTATATGTATATGTATATGTATATGTATATGTATATGTATATGTATATGTATATATATAGTATATAATATATATATATTACTATATATATATATATATATATATATATATATTTATATATATAATATATATATATATATATATAATATATATATTATATAAATAAATAAATATATATTAACTAAATATATATCTATATTATAAATATATATATATATTATATATATATATATATATATACTATATATATATATATTTTAATTTAAAATAATTTTTTTTTTTTTTTTTAATTATATTATTTATATTTTAATATTTATATTTAATATATATATATAAATATATTTTATATTTTTAATAAATATTATATATATATAATTATATATATATAATATTATTATATATATAAAATATATAAAATTTATATATAAATAAATATAAAATATATTATTATATATATATAATATAATATATAAATAAATATATATTTTATATAATAAAATTATAAAATATATATAAATATATTAATATTATTAAATTTTTATAGATATAATATTTTAAATTAAAAATTTAAATTATTAAAAAATATAAAATAAATATAAAATATATATTATAAAATATTAAAAATATAAAATATATATCTATTAAAATATAATAATATAATATATAATATATATAAATGAAATTTATAATATTAAATTATTTATAAAAATTTTAATTATAATATTAATATTATTTATATAATAATATATCATATTTTATATATATATTTATTATATATAAAATTTATTTATAAATATATTATATTTTTATTTATATAAAAATAAAATTTAATATTATATATTTATATTTATTATTAAAAAATATATTAATTATTATATTAAATTATATTTTTTATATTTTTATTTATATTTTCTTATATATATATATATATATATATATACATTAATCATATAATATACATAATTCCTATACATATACTATACATATCATATAATATACATAAACATAAAATATATATACGAATAAAAACAAGAGAATCTAAATTTAAAGGCACTTGATCAGTTCTTTGTTTTTTCTGTGCGTGTTTTTTTTTCTTTTGATATAGATTTGTTTTAGTGGGGGGGGAAAAATACCTTTAAATTAGTTGCTTTTTTTTTCCCAAATGAAACAAATGATTATTCTTTTTTTCTTGACTGACGGTATATCTGTTTTTGTAAAAAACACACATCTGTAAATAATAATGATAATGAAGAATGTGTGGGGGTGGTGGTGTGGGGTGATTGATGAAAAAATGATGATGTAATGATGTGATAAGATGATGATGATAATTTAATGGGAGATAATGATGATTAAAGATGTGTATAATGATGATGATAATAGATATGATAATGATGAGATAATGAGATGATTTATTGAGGAGATAATGATGATGATTGATTAAGATGATTTATGGGTTTGGATAATGATGATGATATAAGATGAGGGAATAATGATGATTTATTTATGATGTTGATGATGATTATGAGAAAAGAATTTTTAAAAAGATGATTTTGAATAGAATAATGATGAAAGATAAGTGATGATGAATGTAATGATGAAAAGGTATGAAAAGATGATAAGGATTGATGATTATTGATTTTAT
>NC_051395.1:46256506-46264006 GCF_015228065.2 Penaeus monodon | reverse complement strand
TTGCATTTCATATTATCTGGATCTTCTTTATGCTAAGAGATGATAGATTTAGGAGTAAATGTTATATTCTCTGTAGAGTTTGAGGGTTTCGTTCTCCAAAAGATGAATTTATCAATACATCTTATATTGCCTTATGGAGTCTGCCAGAAATTTTATCCGAAGAGAATATAAATTTTAAAATAAATATACTGCCTTTTGACATCAAGGGTCTTTCATACGATAATACAGAAACATAAAAAATCATAATACATTTCGAGTTGGTGAATCACAGGTATATTTAGGAAATAGATCCCATATCACTTTTTTGGACACTGAGAGTCCTGGTAAGTGCTTCGGATTATTACAAATTATCAAGTTACAGAAAGGAAAAGAAAAGAAAAGAAAGGAACGGAAAGGAAAAGAAAGAAAAAGAAAAGAAAAGAAAAGAAGACGAAAAATGAAAATGAAAATGAAAATAAAAATGAAAAATTAAAAGAAAAAGGAAAAGAAGAAGAAAAAGAAATAGAAAGAAAAAAGAAAAAGAAAAAGAAAAATTAAAAGAAAAATAAAAAAGAAAAGAAGAAGAAGAAGAAGAAACACCGGCCAAAAACAGGTTTGGAAATCCCTCCTGGCTTCCCTTTCGCAGACGTCAAGATGAAATTTAGTTTAATTTAGTTTAATTTAGATTTCGAGACTGTATTCCACTTTTCAATATACGGTAGTTTCAGTATTTTCAATTTTGTATCTTTATATTTCCTTAACCTTTTTCTATACTACAACAATATTTTTCTAATTAATTTTTTTGTCAAATTATATGTCTGTCATTATAATACACACATATTTCGGTAATTAACTATCCTGTTAATATATTTCTCATTCGTGTGATTTACGAGAGACATTATTCGTATTATATAACCTTTTATTCCTCATATATTTGTTTAATTACGATGGACGCGTTATATTTGATCTACGGACATTAGTTAATCGGATCTGTGTTTGAAAATGCAGGCTATTTCAGCAACTTATTTAACTGACTCTTTATTCAGAAATAATTACGTGGAGTTCGTTTTTGAATTTATACAAAACGAATCAGTGTGTGACGAATACCATGTAAAAGAAGAAGAGGAAGACGAAGACGAAGAAAAAGAAAGGAAAGGAAGAGAAAGAAAAAGGAAAGGAAAGGAAAGGAACGGAAAGGAAAAGAAAAGAGAAGAGAGGAACGGAAAGGAAAAGAAAGGAAAAGAAAAAAGAGAAAAAGAAAAGAAAAAGAAAAAAAAGAAACAGAAAAGTGCATATTCATTAAATTCCCTGCATAGAGAGCAAAAATGTCCTCTTCCTTGGCCCTTATTACATCTGCGTTCACCTTTACCGGAGGGACAGGAGTGGGAATGTGAAAGGAAAAAATGATGTCGAATTTCCCAGCACTGTTTATTACCTCATTATTTCTTTTTTCTCATTTCGTTTTATTTAGTTACGTGCAGTTTAAAAATATCTGGGGATATTGTTGCATGGCTGAATATATATCTTTATTTTGTATTTTGTCTTCACTGCCATGGTTATGTGCACAAATACGTGCTTGTGTATTTTTCTGTGAGCATGATCGTCGCCGTCGCCATCCAATGTACAGCCGAATCAAGATTATGATAATGCAGTCCTACATACCACAGAAATCACTGCATGACTGCAACTGATAAAAAAAAAGCTGGTAATTCTAACTCTCTGTCTTCCACCACTTCTACAGCCATTAAAACACGCCATACAGCACGCGGATTCCTTAGCCGAGAGGACCTGCAAGGAAGTGCCTACACACACACACACACATTTATGTCTGTTGGAGACGTCACTAAAATAAATCCTGACTGGGCGCTGACCTAAGGCTTCGTGAGGAAGTTATTTGATGTGAAGCAACTCTCAGGTCTCTCGCTGTACGAAAGGTTAATATGGGATCTGTTTCTACATATACCTTCTAACTGATTCACCAACGCTAATTGTATTATATCTATTTATGTATTTATTTTCTCGTGCTATGTCAAAAGGTAGTATATTTCTTATTTACATGTCTCTTCCGTATATTGAAAAGTGGCATAACAGTCTCGAAAGTTAAGAAAATATAAAGATACAAAATTGAAAATACTGAAACTACCGTATATTGAAAAGTGGAATAACAGTCTCGAAATCTAAATTAAACTAAATGAAACTAAATTTCATCTGACGTCTGCGAAGGAAGCCAGGAGGGATTTCCAAACCTGTTTTTGGCCGGTGTTTCTTCTTCTTCTTTTTCTTCTTTTTCTTTTTTCTTTTTCTTTTTTCTTTCTATTTCTATTTCTTTTTCTTCTCCTTTTAATTTTTCATTTTTTTCATTTTTCATTTTTCATTTTTCATTTTTCATTTTTCATTTTTCATTTTTCATTTTTCATTTTCATTTTCATTTTTTTTTTTTATTCTTATTCTTTTTTTCTTATCTTATTTTTCTCTCCTCCTCCTTTCCTCTTTACACGTACTGCTATTCCATCCAGTCTCGGTCTTGGATACCATAGTCACTATCATCACTGTCTTCACTCAGCATTATCTTTACTAACATTAATATTTATATTACCACCACTATATTCATTCTCGTATTTTTATTAACATCACTTCTTCATTACCGTCACTATATTCACTATCATCACTATATTCTCTATCTTCACACTCGGCATCATTACTAGCATTACTATCTTCAACATCATTATAGCCACGAACATCACTATATTCACTATCATTATGTTCACTATCACTATCTTATATTAAAAACCATATCTTATTTCCATCACATATTCACCATTACTATATTCACCATCATTATATTCACGATCACTATCTTCACTCTCCGCATCATCTTTATTAACATCGCTATCTTCATTACCATCATTCTATTCACTATCTTCACTATTATCACTATCCGCACCCCTTCACCCGTGGACACCATTAAACTGTACTGAATCTTAAAACACAAAACTAATTGCAGACACACTATACTACCAATAACCATTAGTAGATTATTACCAGCCCTATTACATGTACTTCAAGTTTGCACAAGGCGAGTGATGGTTACTGAGTTAACGACTATTTCTGGTTTCTCTTATTCCCTAATCACTCTTGCCAATCACTGCCATTGCAGGGGATTAGCTCGCCATCTACCAGTTGCCTTCTGCCTCGTCTCTTCCACGCCATTCAGCATTTCCGTCACGCCCGTTGAACACCGTCCCCGGCTTGAAGGTGTCAGCATCACCAGGGTATCGCTCTTAGTGGACAGCACCGTAGTTCACTCGGATGGGTCTTCCGTGGATTTCTTCGTTGAATTTAACTGTATGTTCGCCTCCCCGTTGCTTTAATATCGTGGCTGTCTCTCTGCCTTTTTGCCATTTCTTTTCCTCGCTGCCTTTCCCTATCTTTCTGCCGTTTTTGTTTTTTTCACTTTTCTCTTCCCCACCTCCTCCCATCCTCTCCCTATTCGTTTGTTTTTGTTTTTCCTTACCTCTACCTCTTCTCTTCCGCCCCCTTCTTCCCTTCGTCTTCTCGCAGTTCCTCTTTCCTCACTCTCACTCCTACTCTCTTTCCCTGCCTACTGGTTTCGTTTCTTTACTCTTAAATTTACCCTCTTCCTTCCCCTAATCCCTATCCCTTTCCCCAGAACCCTCCCCCTCCCCTCCCCTTCTTTGTCGTGGATTACGGTTTTCGTCGTGACCACTATGATGAAATGTCTTACACACCCACTCACTATCAGTCTCCCACAGGCATGCAAAAAAAAAAAAAATTGAAAAGGATCTCGCCAGACAGCGCTAGGAGACGATTTATCCCCCGGGGGTGAGGATGCCCTGTATTCGCCCCGAGGCTCCGCACCTGTATAAAAAAACGCGACAGGAAAGAAAAAACGCGGCTACACCTACCTTTTTACCGTTTTATTTTGTTTGTTTCTATTTTTATAATGATCAAATATTTATTTTAAATCATTATCTATATCTTTACACAAGAACGCAAGAACTAGAGAAATAATGTATTATGAATTAGCGAAGAAATGAGAGTAAGGAGGAGTCTTACTTCATTATTTATTATTGCATTCATTTTGCTGTTTTTAATTCGTTTAATGTATTTTTTTTTAGTTTAATGAGTGAAGAGATTCCCATCCTTAATTACGCTCTTATCGCGCCACGAGATTACAAGGGAAGAAGACACGAGAGGCAACAGAACGGCCTTTGGACCCCGGTAAAGGGCAGTCGTTCGCAGAGGAACCCCGGATTGGGCCTTTCCTATGACAAGATGGGGATTAGGAAGGTGGGGGGAAGGAGAGGATAAGGAGGATGGGAGGGAGAGGGGAGAGGGAAGAAAGGAGAGGGGAAAAAGAGAAGGGAGAGGGGAAAGGAGAGAAGGGGGTGTCTGTGTGGTCGTGAGAACATTCTGACTTAGGTTGCAGGAGATACTTGTGTCGATTCAGTCAAGCATAGTGATCAACAGACCGGTGCCTCTCTCACCTTTACTTGTTTTATGTTCTTGCGTTCGTGTTTTTTTTATGTTCTTGTGTTTTATTTTTCTGATGATTTTATTGTTTTATGTTCGTGTTCATTTTAGTTTTTATGTTCGTGTTGTTAATGTTTCATTTTTCACTTTTACCTTTACTGTAATAAATGAAAAGTACGATAACTGTTTTTACACTCGATACTTAGGGCAGTTTGGTGAATTAAAACACCAGAACGGCTGTAATGCGGAAGAAATGCGTTAAGCCACCATACAGGGAACACGTGTTACGAACTCTGCGAACCAAACTCCCTTTTAGTCACCCCCACACCCCCCGTCTGTCTCTCTCTGCCCAGGACCGCTCTCCCGGAACTCTCGCACACCACACTTACATTCCTTCTCTCTCTCACACACACTCACTATCCCTCTTTCTCTCACTCTGTCTTGACTCTCTCTCTCTCTCTTTCTCTGTCTTGACTCTTTCTGTTTCTCTCTCTCTCTGTCCGACCCTCGCACACTACACTTACATTCCTTCTCTCTCACATATTCACATACTCACTCACTATCTCTCCGTTCCCCACGCTCTTCCCTTACACTATCATCATCTCACTACACTGACATATCCCGGTTCCCATACGGTAATGAAATGGGTGGTGGCAGCGAGCACTTTCCTTAACCTTTGCGAGAGATTATTAAACACCATCGGTCCATTATTTGGTGCCGAGCGGTGGGAAACAACGCAAAGTTGTAATTAGTATAATTCGTTGAGTGCGGTGTTTCTTGGAACCAGTAGCCGCCAGCCTGACAACCGTAGGTAAATCTTTGTTTGTGATAGTTGGAGTTTTAGCATCATGCTTGTTTTGCAGCGTGAAGAGATGGTCAAAACGAAATAATAGGGAAAAATGGCCGAGACATCAAGAACGAGTTCACCTCTAAAAGACGATAATGCGCTACCGGGATCAACGCGCGAATTGCCGCTGCAGTGGATGTGATGTACCCCCCACAAGTCACGGGAGCTCAAACTAGGGCAGTTCCCCCTCTGGACAGCAGAAGCACTTGGCTCAGCACCACTATGGGCGCTCGTGGCAGCCATCTGTGTGGATCTCATCCATTGCAGCATTTTATTTATTGTACTTTTATCTACTACTTGTTTAGCTGTCCTTTTACGGCCTCTGTTTTATATCAATTTCTTTTAAGTGTTGAATAAATTTTACTTTTATTTGTATTTATTTTATTTAAAAAATTCTTACGACGAGACCAACGAGGCTATATATAAACAGGGGTCTTGTTGCCGAACTCTCCCTTGGGTCGTTGTGCTCGTCTGGTTAGCAGTGGTTCGCGGAGCGCCCGGCCTCACTGGACGCCTCCTCGGTGTTCTTGAGTCTAAGAGAGAGAGAGAGAAGCATATTTTCATTGTTTACAAGAGGAAAGTTAGGATGTGCTGTGTGAACTGTGAATTTTGAGAATATGCAAACTGAGGGATCTCAGGTTTTCCCTTTTAGTGTTTTGGTTTTGTTTTATCCTTGGTTTCGCGTTTACTTTGTTTTATTTATTTTATTTATTTTACCTTTAAAGAATATGGACACTATGAAAAGGGATAATAAAATTAAAAGAATGAATAAATTATAGTGAACAGAAAGAAATGGAATATGAAGTTATAAATACAAAGAATAACCTATGCATAACCTTTTTAAGAGCTTCAGGGTCGTGACGAGCGGGTTGTGCTGTATTAACACGCCTTGCTACCATTTCATGAAGACCCGCATTGTAGTCATGTTAAAAAGTAAGAGGTACACTACACCGCGGATGCCGTCGCGTGAACAGATAGGTCGGCCTATGTAAGAGGAACTAACTCAGAAATTCCAGCGACTGAGTGAGCAAATGGCAGTATACAGTCACAATATGCAGCCTTAATCCAGAATAGCAGTAACGATAATTCGTTAATGTCAGATGCACGGCCACATATAGAGTATGTGATTTACAAAGAGGCAGTTCCTCACTTCAGGGCTGATACGCCAGCATCTCAAGAGAAAGCAGGAGGTAGAATCGTGGCTTCGGCAGATAGAGAATAATATAACGCAGCCGCGGACACACGAATCTTTTATAAGAGCAGCGCGAAGTTCCTGCCGCAGTACTGCGGAACTCGTTATAAATTTTCCCGTGTTTGGTGACATTGAATCATGGGTTGAATCGAAAGAGGATACGTGTTCTTTTATTGATTTCTTAACCATTTGAACAATCCTAACCTTGCTTCGGGTCGGGCGCCGATTGACTTCTTTGTCTGTAACCGGCCATTGGATGAGAATCTGTTCCTTTCAGTAGCCCGCGGGACGCGACCGTTCTTGGCTTCTCACACGGCGAATTCCCCGGGAACGCGCGACAAATAATGTTTGTATAGGGACGCAGCGACCACAAACAGCTCCTGCCACTGATGAAATTAGACCTAGTAGACCTTTGATTGTGTTCCGAATTGACTGGGTTGTGTGCACCTGCTTTATTGACGCAGGCTCAAAGGTAACTCTCATCAAAGAATGTACGAAAGGAAAACTAAATCTACATTCATTTCGTCCTTTTCCCGTACTTTACGAGAAGCTTCAGTACACTCTTTTCGTGCGCTGCAGAACTTGTTCTTTCAATTTAGCGAGGAGATCACCTGTAACCACACTGTTGACATTGTATCCGGGAGATGCTTGGGATGGACGGGCTACGCCGTTTTTACTTTTGGTTGGTAGAGTATCTCTTTCCCATGCGTAATTATGTAACTTTAAAAGGCTCAAGGTTCAATCTGAGTTATAGCGACTACCCATTCTTAGCTCTAAAAGTATTTGCAGTGCGTCGTATGCCTAATACGCCAGTACTTTGCGCCGAGACAGTAGTTTGTCTCCCAAATACTGGGATGTCTGTTTCCGACATTGTAGCGAATGAGGCAAGCACAGCGGTTGCCATGGTTACGGGTTTGACCACCAATATTTTGATTCCACGCAGTCTGGTTGAATTGACAGGAGATCAAATACGAATCTGGATTGTTAA
>NC_051395.1:46214006-46219006 GCF_015228065.2 Penaeus monodon | reverse complement strand
AATATATATATATATATACATTTGTGTTGGTTTTGTGTGGGGGGTGTGGTGTTTTTGGGGTGTGTGGGTGTGTGGTGTTGTGTTTGGTGTTTTTGTTGTGTGTGTGTGTGGGGTGTGTGTATTTTTATATATATATATTATATATATATATATATATATATTATATATATTATTACATTTGTGGGTTTTTTGTGTGGTGTGTGGTGTGTGGTGTGTGTTGTGTGTTGTGGTGGGTTGTGTGTGGGTTGTGTTTTTGTGGTGGGTGTGTGTGTGTGTGTGTGTGTGTGTGTGTGTGGGTTTGTGTGTGTGTGTGTGTGTGGTGTGTTGTGTTGTGTGGGGTTTTTGGTTTTTGTGTGTGTTTTTGTTGTTTTGTGTGTGGGTTTTGGGGTGTTGTGTGTGTGTATAATATATAATATAAACTATTTATAATATAATATATATAAAATTTAAAAATTTTATAATATATATATATAAATATATATATATTTTATCTTTTTTGTGGTGTTTTTGTGTTGTGTGTGTGTGTGGTGTGTGGTGTGTGTGGTTGTGGTGTGTGTGTGGTGTGTGTGTTGTGTGGTGTGTGTGTGTGGTGTGTGTGTTGTGTTTGTGTGTGTGGGGGTGGTGTGTGTGGGGGTGTGTGTGGTGTTGTGTGTGTGGTGTAGGTATATGTGTATGTATATGCTGTGTAATTATATGTAATTCATATCGTATATATATTTATATATATTCTTTAATATTTCATATATTATATTATTATATATATAAAAATTATATTATATATATTTTATATAACTATATAAATTAATATATATATATATATATATATATAATATATATATATTATATTATCGGGAAATGCCGTTTAAATCGGTGTTTAAAATCAAGATTTATATAAATTATTATTATTATTATTATTTAATCATTGATTTACATCAATATTTGCTTCTGCCCAAAGCAACACGGAATTTAAAGTTAAAATATTAAAATAAACACATAATTACACCTGATTTATATATTTCTGTGGAATTGAACGCTAAAATCTTCCTTTTACAATGCAACAAAAACGTTTAGATTCCGTTAAAAATTCAATCAAAGGGTTTTACTTGTAATAACTTTTTTGTTTCTGGAAAAAAATGCTAAAGCGTTTTCTTTTTCAATACAGGAAAAAAAAAAATTACAGTATTTAAAAAAAGGAAAACAAAGAGGTTTACTTATTATATATCATTATACTTACATCCTAAAGTAATGAAAATTTACAATATTATGGTCTGTATTTAAAAACAAAAGCACATTGAATTTTTACTGGAAAAAAAATCTTTTTTGAAAAGTTATTATCCCTTCTTTTGAGAAGTAATTCATGAAAACAAATTATAAGTTCGTTGAAATGTAGGTTTGAAATCTTTGGGAAAAAAAATATATTATTTTTACTTCTTATAACAATCAAGTTGGTTCTTTTATGCATCTATCATTATCACTCAAAACCTTCTGTTGGGGATCCCTGATTTTAAAAAAAAAAAGCACCATTTTGCAGATTTTTCTACATCCCGGTTTTTTTAGTTTTGAATGACAATACCCAAAGCTTGAATAAAATTCTTTCAACCCCCGATGAAGATGAAACTGCAGACAGTAGTTGTTGTGCTGCTGAAATTACATCGCTATCCAACACATCTGAGTGTGGCCTCCACCATTCAACAGCTGATGTACACTTGGCCACAGAGTTACTAAACTTAAATGCATGAAAAGGAGCCGATTTGGCTTGAAATATCATGATGACTGAGACAAATGAGGGAACTTTTCATCGGCGTAGTCCATTGGATTATTCACTTTTTTCTGCACTAAGCAGTTTTCCTTGAAAGGAAGGATGAATCAGGTTCGTAACATGAGCTTGTGTTTAGACTTGGCCAAACTTCTTTTTCGCAACAGTTACTGTATCTTTGTCATTGCATGAGGTTGTGATTAATTCTTTCCATATGCTCACTGCTTCGGCAGTTGTACATTTATCACTGTCCTTTGTCCAAAGCCACAGCTAGTCATGCAAGTAGGTCCTCTGCTGACCACTTCAATGTTAAGTTAGACACCTCTCTAACTCTGACATCAATCTGCTAACTATCAACTTCACAATTTTTCATGAGCTGGTCAATTCATTATGTATATCTTCAGACAGTTACATATGGTATTCCATCTAGTTTTGTGGTATAACAAGACATTGCCCATTTTCTTGGTAGTATCTTGCAGAAGCATAGTGATTGTTTCTAAAGTATTTTACTATATACACCACATGCTCTTTAATACTGCCAATTTCCAGATCATGAGCCAAAAGATTCAGAAAGTGTGCAGTACAGCCATAGGTCACCAGCATCAGTTCATTTCCCTGTTCTAACAGTTTCTTCATTTTGTTTACATTAGCTGCGTTACCTGTCACAGTGCTGCCAACACGGCAACCAAGTTCTTTACACTACTGAATTGCTGATTTTGAGAGTTCTTCTAGATATTCAACTGTATGAGGCTGGCCACTTGTGTCTGTTGCATCCACTAGATATATATGGCCATTTGAGGTTGTCATGGCAACACATACAATAGGCTCGTTGTGAATGTTAGACAATCCATCTAAAGGCAGACACACAGCTTCATTCTTCAGCTTTGTGGCCCACTTTGCATATTCTTTTTCATGCACCATGCGTAGGAATTTGTCTGCAATTGCTTTTCTTGTTGGAGGAGTGTATCCTGACCTCAACTTCCTAACCATTTTACAAAACCGAGGGTGTTTTATCAATCCAAAGGAGAAGTTGGTTGCAAAGACCATCTTAGCGACTTAAGAAGTTGTCTTTGTAACAAATGTGTCCAAAGTTGTTGCTTTACGCTTTGAAAAACTTTGTGGCTGAAGTTGGACATGCTTTCTGTAATGCTGGAGTTGCAGTACTTCTTTGAGGCACCTTTGGAGTCAGATTTTCAGTCATACCTGGATCATCCAATTTCTCTTCTGATAATGCCAATTGTTCTCTGAGATTTCATTCTTGCTACTGTTCCTTGTAACTCAAATTTACACTGTTTGCATATAACTTTTCATCCTTCCCCAGTCTTCGAAAGAAATCTGTTAAAATGTTCCCACACTGGATCACTCTTCCTACCAGATACATTAAGCCAGTGACATCTCTCTACTCTTGCAGTGAGCTCAGGAATGACTGACTGTAACACCCAAACTACAACACAGTGGCACAAGTCCAGCCATGTCATAGCATAACATAATATAAATATAAAAAATATATATTTTATATATATATATATATATATATATATATAATATATATAATTTTATATATATATATTTGTTGTGTGTGTGTGTGTGTGTGTGTGTGTGTGTGTGTGTGTGTGTGTGTGTGTGTGTGTGTGTGTGTATATATATATATATACATACATACAATATGCATATACATATACATATCGTATGTGTATATGTATATAATATATATATATATATATATATATATATATATATATATATATATTATATTTGTGTGTGTGTGTGTGTGTGTGTGTGTGTGTGTTGTGTGTAATATATATATATAAGGCCGCGGTGGCCCCAATGGTTAGAGCGTCGGACTCAAAACTGTCACCACCGCAATCTGAAATCGAGGGATCGAGTCACCGAGCGCCGCGTTGTTTCCCTTGGGGAAGGAACTTCACTTTGATTGCCTACCTAACCACTGGGTGGCCAAGCCAGCCCAAGTCAGTGTTGGTCCCCAAAGCCCGGATAAATAGAGAGAATGATTACCTAAAAAGGTACCACCGGAACTCTCCGTGGAAAGGAACTGGGGACCCCTAACCACGTACTCACTCCAAGAGCATCACAACATGAAAACTACAATTAAGTATCATGCTGTGACCACGGCGACTCAGACATGAACCTACCGTTAAAAGAAGAAGATATATATATATATATATATATATATATATATATATATATATATATATATATATATATATATAATATTTATATATATATGTATGTTTGTGTGTGGATATATATATGTATAATGTATGTATGATATATATATATATATATATATATATAATATATTATATATATATATATATATATATATATATATATATATGCATGTAAACAAGATGTATAGATGTACACACACACACACCACACACACAAACACACACTGTGTGTGTGTGTGGTGTGTGTGTGTGTGTGTATATATATATATATATATATATATATTATATATGGACTATATATTTAAATATATAATATATATGTATGTATGTATATATATGCATATATGTATTATATATATATATATATATAATTATTATATATATATACATATATAATATAAAACTTTAAGTGCGTGTGTACGCGTGTGTTTTGTACGTGTTTTCTCCCTCCGAGAAAATGAGCACATCCTCTCATATTTCCAGAGCAGCCTCCGGCACCGACCCACAAGCTAGGCCCACACATTCCCCGCAAGAAGACCTGGGACACGAAACCGAACCTGAACCTTCTTCGAAACGTTTTTCGAATCGAATTCGATATGGTATCTCGAACCCACTCAAGTTCACTCGTCCAGAACACGTTTTAGGAGAGAGAGAGAGAGAGAGAGAGAGAGAGAGAGAGAGAGAGAGAGAGAGAGAGAGAGAGAGAGAGAGAGAGAGAGAGAGAGAGAGAGAGAGAGAGAGAGAGAGAGAGAGAGAGAGAGAGAGAGAGAGAGAGACTATAGTTCTTATATGTATCTATTTGTTCATTTATATACCTATCAGTTTACATTCTTTTATATTCAAATTGGTAAAGTTCACGATAATGATGATAACTATGATAATGACGATTCACGCACGGCCGTTTGTATACGTACATGTATGTCGGCGCGGGTGTCCTGCCCACAAACGTGTGTACCAACATAAACTTCACTCCAGGCACAAGGCATTCCCGTTAAGAGTCTTATGGAAGGCCTTTGTGCCTTGTACGCGTCATCCATCTCATGGAGATGAAT
>NC_051395.1:46209146-46213906 GCF_015228065.2 Penaeus monodon | reverse complement strand
CCCCCCCCCCCACAACTTACGTTCCCAAAACCCACTCAAACTTATTCCCCCCCATAGAGCTGGGGGAACCCATTTTTTTTCTTTTTCGTTGTACAGATAGGATTTTTTTTTTTTTTTGTTGGGGGGGGGGGGGGGGAGGAGGTCATTCTAGAGTCTTTGTTAATTTTGACGTGGGGATGGTCTGTCATAGTCTTTTTTTTTTTTTTTTTTTTTTTTTTGTTATTTTTTTTCATATCGGATTTTCATTTATTTATTTAATTATTTATTTTTACGTTTTTTGGTTATTTCCTTTGCAACTATTCTATGTAACAAGGATTGTTGATTGTCTTTAATATTTATTTATCTGAAAACTTTTAAAAACTGGAAACAAAAATACATGTATACGAAACACACACACACACACATTTTACAAACCCCAAAAAACACACAAAACCCCCACACACACACACACATATATGTATTGTGTTGCATGTGTGTGTGTGTGTTTTGGGTGTGTTGTGTTGTGTGTTGTGTGTGGTGTGTGTGTTGTTTTGTTTTGGTGTGTTTGTGGTGGGGTGTGTGTGTGTTTTGGCGTGAGTGCGTGTGGGGTTTTGTAATGTGTGGTTTTTCACTTTAAACCCTTCTTCAGATTTAGCCAGTAGTTAATTTATGAATAAAAATCGATACGATTGTGGCAACAATAGGTTTTTGGACCTGAGTTTAATTACAGTATTTGAATTACCATTAGATGATTTTTTGAATTATACATTACAATATCCACACACACACAACAACACACAACACACACACAAACACACCCCCCACACACACACACACACCCCCACACACACACACACACACACACCCCCACACACACACACACACACACATTAATATATATTATATCTATATATATATATAATAATATAAATATATATATAACGCTTTAACACCAATATAACTTATACAAACTATAGAAACTAAACACACACAACACACACACACACACACACACACACAACACACACACACACACACACACACATATAAAATTATATATTATATATATATTATATATATATATAATATATATATAAAATTTTATTTGTGTGGTGTGTGTGTGTGTGTGTGTGTGTGTGTGTGTGTGTGTGTGTGTGTGTGTGTGTATAGTTATATCTATAGTTATGTATATAGTTATATTGGTGTTATAAGCGTTATTATTATCATAATTTTTATCATGATTGTTATCTTTATCATTATCACGATTATCATCATTATCATCGTCATTATTTCTTAATATCATTATTAATATAAACAATGTCACTATAATTATTATTATTATGATGATTATTATTACTACTACTACTTCTGCTACAATTATTGCAATCATTCTTATTACAATTATTATTATTTTTATTATTTTATTATTATTATTATTACCCATTATCATGCTTATCACTTCATTATCATGATCATGATCTTTATTATTGTTATTGTTATTATGATTAATATCATTGTGGTCATTATTATTTTCGTGTTTATTATCACTATTAGCATAAACATAATTATTACCATTACCGTTATTAGTATTTTCATAATCGTCACTATCAAAATCAATTAATTAAGAATTAATTTTGGAGTAAAAAAAGAAAAAAAAAGAGAAGAAAAATCTTAATCCGAAAATATTTTGGAAACGAAAATATTTGAAAAAAATATTTGTGAAATTTTGGCTTCAGACGAAGAGGAAAAAGAGAGAAAAAAAATATGAAGACTTTCCTTTGCCCCAAGCAATGAAATTTGTCCCCCCTCCCCCACTCTCCCCCTCCCCCCTCCCCCACTCTGTTTTCCTCCTTCCTCTCCTCTTCCCTTTCGTCTGTTTTCCTCTCTCCTCTCCTCTTCCCTTTCGTCTGTTTTCCCTTCTTCCTTCCTCTTCCCTTTCGTCTGTTTTCCTCTCTCCTCTCCTCTTCCCTTTCGTCTGTTTTCCCTCTCCCCTCCTTTCCTCTTCCCTTTCGTCTGTTTTTCCCCCCTTTCCCCCCTCCTTTTCCCTTTTCGTCTGTTTCCTCTTTCCTTTTCTTTCCCTTCGTCTGTTTTTCTCTTTCTCCTCTTCCCTTTCAGTCCTTTTCACTCTTTCCTCTCCTCTTCCCTTTGTCTGTTTTCCTCTTCTCCTCTCCTCTTCCCTTTCGTCTGTTTTTCCTCTCTCCTCTCCTCTTCCCTTTCGTCTGTTTTCCTCTCTCCTCTCCTCTTCCCTTTCGTCTGTTTTTCCTCTTTTCCCCTCTTCCCTTTCGTCCCGTTTTTTCTTCCTCTTTCCTCTCCTCTTCCCTTTAGTCTGTTTTCCTCTTTCCTCTCTTCCCTTTCGTCTGTTTTTACTTTCCTCCCTTTCCCTTTCGTCGGGTTTTCCTCTTTCCTCTCCTCTTCCTTTCGTCTGTTTTCCTCCCTTCTTTCCTCTCTTCCCTTTCGTTGTTTTCCTTTTCCTCTCCTTTTTCCCTTTCGTCTGTTTTCCTCTTTTTCCTCTTCCCTTCCCTTTCCGTCTGGTTTTCCTCTTTCCTCTCCTCTTCCCTTTCCCTCTGTTTTTTTCCTCTCCTTTTCCCTTCGTCTGTTTTCCCTCTTCCTCTCCTTTCCTTTTTCGTCTGTTTTCCTCTTCCTCCCTTTTCCCTTTCCTTTGTTGTTTTTTCCTTTTCCTCCCCTTTTCCTCTTTTCCCTTTTCGTCTGTTTTCCTCTTTCCTCTCCTCTCCTCCTTACCTTTTTTCCTCCATTTGCCTCCCATCTCCTCTCCTTTCTCCCTTCCTTCCCTTTCCTTCTCATCCCCTTCCTCTCTCTTCACTCTTTTCGGTTTTCTTCCCCCTTTGGTCCCCCCCTACCCCCTATTCTCCTTTCCCGTCGCCCTTCCCCTTTCCCTTTGTCTTTCGCTTTCCACCCTTTCCCCCCCCCATTTCTCCCTTCACTTTTCCTTCCCTCCCCCTCCCTCTCCCTTCTCATCCCTTTCCCTCCCTTCCTCTTCTCCTCCCCCCATCCTTTTTTCCTTCCCTTTTTCCTCCTTCTCTCCTCCCCTTTCCTTTCCCTTCTCCTTCCCTTCTCTCTCCCCAATTCCTCTCACCTCCCCCTTCTCCCCCCTTCTCCTCTCCTCCCCCTCCCTACTCCTCCCCCTCCCCCTCCTCTCCCCTCCCCCCTCCCCCATCTCCCTCCCCCCTCCCCATTCCCCCCCCCTCCCCCCCCTCCCCCTTCCCCTTCGCTTCTTCCTAGGTCTTACAAGACGAAACAGGGCCCGGGTTGCCACGGGAATTATGAACATTCAGCAGTAAATGTTTATCTGGGTTGAGGAAATCCAGTTTCGATTTAATTTCGTGTGGTCTTACCCAGAATTTATTTCATACAGATATAGAAAGAAGAGAAGAGGAGGGGGGAGGGGACAGGATGTGATGATGTGATGATGATGTGATATGAATGATGATATGAGGAGGAGAGGAGAATTAGGAGGGGAGGAGGAGGAGGATAAGAAGAGAAAGGGAAGAAAAAGGGAAGACGAAGAAGGGGAAAAGGGGAAGAGGAAGAGGGAGAAGGAGGAAGAGGAAAGAGAAGGAGGAGGAGGAGGAAGAGGAAGAGGAGGAGGACGACGACGACGAGGAGAGAAGATGAAGAAGGGGAGGAGGAAAAAGAGGAGGAAAAGGAGGGAGGGAAGAGATAAGAGGAGGAGGAGGAGGAGAAGACAAAAAAGAGAGGGAAGAAGAGAAGGAGGAGGGAGGAGGATGATGAGATGGAGGAGGAAATGAAGAGTGAAGAAGAAGAAAAAGAAGAAAAAAAGAAGAAGAAGAAGAAGAAGAAAAAAGAAGAAGAAAAAAAGAAATGACAAGAAGAAGAAGAAGAAGAAGAAGAAGAAGAAGAAAATGAAGATGAGGAGGAAAGGAGAAGAAAAAGAAAAAGGAGAAGAGGATGAGGAAAGGGAAGAGGAAGAGGGGGAGGAGGAGGAAGAAGAAGAGAAGGAGGAGCAGCAGCAGCAAAAATTAAGAAGGGGAAAGGGAGAAAGAAGAAGAGGGTGAGGAGAGGAAGAGATGTAGGAGGAATAATAAAATAAAAAAAAAAAGAAAAAGATATTAATGAGAAGAAAGGAAGGAAACGATGGGGGAGGGGAAAGAGAGAAAAAATGGAAAATTAGAGAAGTTTGAAGATGGAGAAGAAGAAAAAGAAGATGAAGAAGTGATATAATTGCAAATTAAAAAATAAAACACCCAGAAGAAAACAGGATAGGAAGTAAAAGGAAAAACGACAATAATCAGATAAAAAAGCAACACATGGCATAATTTAAAAATTCAAGAAACAATAACAAATAACAACTATAAAGGCAAATGGAAGAGAAAGAAAAAAGAAAAAACAAAGGAAAAAAAATATATTGCACGTTTTCACTTTAATCAAACGCCAAAAAAAAAACACAATGTCGTTTTCTCTTCACCAAATTTTTTGATCCAAAAAAAACACCATAATTTAAAAATAGATCTGACCCCTTTATCTTTTTGAAAACCAAAAGCCATAAAAACCAAAACTGCAAGATATATCCAACTCCGTGAAAAAGTTCCCGTAGTTCATTTGGGAAGGGGGACGGCTTAATTTTTTTTCCCTAGAATGAAAGTTTTGGATCGTGAATTAAAGGTCTTGCGCTCCCAAAGCTGTTTCGTCGGTGATATTTTTCATTTTTTTTTTCTCTCCTCTCCCGCCCCCTATCTCTCCCCGTTTCTGTCTCTGTCTCTGTTTCTGTCTTGTCTGTCCTCTCGGGCTTCTGGCTTTTCTTT
>NC_051395.1:46201672-46209046 GCF_015228065.2 Penaeus monodon | reverse complement strand
AAAAACTAAAAAGAAAAATTATGGAAGCAGCATACACCGCGACGGAGAGTAATGTCAACACGGCATCGGGCAGGTTCAGATTATCCAAGGTCACGGCAACAATTATGCAGGCAACGAATAGGAGGTCACAGCCAGGTATTTTGTCAGCTCACGTCTGATATATATTTTCTTTGTAATTTCTCTGATGTATGTATTTCTGACGAAGACACAATCGAAACCGGTCAAATACATCGCTTGTATTCATTCTCATTCATACCTTTTCTACATTTGTCAATATGAATACGGATCGGACTAATTTGTAATAAAATAAAGAATAAACACTAAAATAATATATTGCACAAGATTGTATCTATATATACACACATACCTACATACATAAACACATGCATACATACACACATAAACATACATACCTATGCACAAATATATGTATATACACATACATATACATAAATACACACATACATACATATATATATGAATATACTTATACACATATACATACATACACATATACATACACACACACACACACACACACACACACAAACAAATATGCTTATATTAACCTTACAAGCATTTGCATGTACTCATACATATATTTATAAATGTATTACATAGATACATAGTACACTTATGTAAACATTCGTACAGATGCATGAATACCCGCTGTTATGTACCTGTACATATACTTATTCAAACTACTTTTTACATTTGTCCTAAACATTAGCATTCACTCTGACATGTGTAATAGGTGGGTCTTCAACGATTTTTTGAGCGACAGCAGTGACGGAGCATTGTGGAGATGTGAGGGCAGATTATTCCATACACTTAACCCATGATATAAAATACATGTTTTTGATTGGTTTGAGCCTATAGTTGGGTGCTTTAATAGTGAGTTTGATCGCAGAGGATATCTTAAATCATTTCTGAACCGGAATAAGTTATTTTCGTAGATATTGATACATTTAAAAATGAAGAGAGCACAAAAGTAGGTATTTATATCTCTCAGCTTCAATAGTTTCAGTGTAGAAAATGCCTCATTGGTATGGTCATATTTGCCTAATCCAGCAATTATTCGGATTACTCGTTTTTGGGCAGTTATAACGGGCTTTAGCGTGGTTTCATTGACAGCCCCCCAGACACTGTTGCAGTATGTTAGTTGTAGATAGATTAATGAAAAATATATGCATTTACGGGCATTCATTGTGAGAAAATCACGCGTATGGTACAAGATACCACACTGTTTATTATTATTTTTTGACGAATATTGTTCGTATGACTTTTCTACGATAATTTATCATCAATGATTACTCCGAGAAATTTAGTTTTGGTTTTCCTTTACAAGGGTTTATGTTCTAATATTACCGGCAAAAGTGTAGGGGGAAGTTTCTTATTACGATTAAATATAACAATGGGATTTAACAACGTTTAGCTTCAGTTTGAAGAAATCCAATTACTGATAGTGTTGAGTTCTCTGTTGATGTTACTAATGAGTTAATTAATATCTTCACCTGAAACATAAAGGTCACTGTCATCAGCATATAAGAAGAATTCCAGATACGAGGATGTTTTCACCAAATCATTGATGTAGGTCAGGAAAAGAAGAGGCCCTAACAGTGACCCTTGCGGTACACCATGAGATAATGGAAGGCAATCTGAATTGGATCCATTATATGAAACAAATTGATTTCCGTTTGACAGATATGAACGAAACAAGCGGTTTGCAGGTCCCCTGACACCATAATGAGATAGTTTTGAGAGCAGAATTGGGTGATTAACCTATCAAAAGCCTTAGATAAATCTAGACATACAGAAACAGTGAATTCGTTATTATCAAAGGCCTTGTAGATATGGTTTGTAAATGACATAACAGCCATTTCTGTTGATTTATTCCCCGTAAATCCAAATTGGCAATCCGACAGAATACTGTTTGCGTATGAGATAGTTTTCCAATCTGATATAAATTTTTTTTTCCAGAATTTTTTACTTTTACGGGCAGAACTGATACTGGTATGATTTTAAATATTGGTTTTGAAAACCTGATTTTTTCCCCTGGATTAAAAACCCTTACGTTTTTGGTTTTTTTGTCTGGGTTTTATCCCCTTTTTAAGTGAATTTTGTTGCATAAGTGGAGCGGGGGAGGGGAAAAATGGAAAGGCCAAAGGGGGGGTTTAAATTTTTTATGGGGGGGTGTGGTGCAACCCAAAAACCCGGGGGGCCCAGGGGGAAAAAAGGTCAGAGGAGGGTTTGTTTTGGATGACCCCCGTTTTGTTACATGGTTGGAAAATTTGGGGTTTAGTCAAATGTGATTACAGCGTGGGCGACGAAAGGCCCTTCAAGGGAAAAGAAAAAAGAGAGGGAAGAAAGAGGAAAGGGGGGGAGGGGGAAGAGAAGAGAGGGGAGGAAGAGGGAGGGGGAGGGGGGGGAAAGGGGGGGAGCGGAGGAGGGAAGGGGGGAGGAGATGGGAGGGGGGGAAAAGGGAAAAAGGGGGAAAAGAGGAGAGGGGGGGGACGGGAGGGGGGGGGGGGGTGAGGAAAAAAGGGGGGGGGAAAGAGAGAGGGGGGAGGAGTTAAAAGGGGGAGGGGGGAAAAAAGGGAAAAAGAAAAAAAAAGGAAAGAGAAAGAAGAGAAGAAAAAAAAAGGAAGGGGGCCCGGGAGGGGAAATGTAAAGGAGAGCGGAGCCCCCCCCCAGCGTGAATTTTGGGGGGAAAAGGCCTTAAAGCCCAAGGGATAAGTTTTAAGGGGGTACAATGGCCTTGTATTTGGGTTTTTTTTTTAGGGTTTTTTTTGATGTTTTTTTGTAATCTACAGGTATATATATGGGAGGGGAATAAAAGGGGGGTAGATGTAATATGAAACCCCTTATCGTACTCTCTTTAAAATAACTGCCTGTTTTCATTTTCTTTAGCCTTTTCAAGGAAATCGAAAAGGGAAAAAAACTCCCTTCATTATTTTAATTTTGGTTTAATGAAATTTGCCTACCTTTCTATGATTTTACTTATAGAATGTAAAAAAACACAGTAAACAAAATTTTCGCAAAATTAAAAAGTTTTTTAATTTTATCGAAATATATGAAAGGGGAACTTGATTTAGAAAATTTTCACTGAATAAAAGACTTGGACAAATTTGGGGAAACACCAGTTAAATTTTTTTAAAAAAAAAAGAAAAATTAAAAAATTTTTAGGGTCTTTTTAAAGGAGATTTCCAAAACCCCTTTTTGTAATTTCAGTTTTCTTTTTGAAAACGCAAAAAAATTTAAAAACAAAAAATTACACGAAAGTAATGTAATAATTTTCAAAACTTTGCTTCCTTTACCATACTTAGTTCTCCTGAAAGAGCTTTCCCGACATTTTGAAATAGCCCAATTTAATTCTGGGGGGAAACCCGAAATCAAGGGAAAAAAAAAATACAAAGAAATTTAAAATAAAACCTTCTCAAATATTTTTCCCGCAAATTTTACAAATTATGTTTAAACCTTAACGGAAAATAGGTGTAGGGTGTAAAACCCCGTTGAAGCAATGTGTTTTTTTTTTATTTTTTTTTTAAAGGTTTTTTTTTGGGATTTTTTTTTCGAACCTTTTTTTTTTTTGAACTGGGCGTTTGCAAACGAATTTTCCGCCCACCTCGACAGGGAGGGTTTTTTTGGGAACAATGGGATAAAATTTTTTTGTAGATTGAGTGAATGCTTTAAAGGGTTTGTTCCGGGGCTTGAAAGTTTCCCTTCGCTTTTATGCATTTGGCGGGCCCCCAAACACGAGGGAAAAAGGTTCTCCCCGGGCTTTTTTTTTTTAGGGGTGATGCTGGTGAAGGATTTTGCTCGGGTATGCAGGAAGTATTTGGTTTTTTAACTATTTGAAAGTTTGTTTGTGGTGCTGGTCTGATCCTCGCGCACTGAATAAGCACTGTTTATTCTTAGTGAAGAAAAAATTTAAAAAGTTTCCCCTCATTGGGGGCTAGGGATGTTAAAAACCCAAAGGGCCAAAAACTTTTTGGGACAAAAAAGCTTTTACAAGCAACGCTTAGTATTTTTAAACCCAAAAATAAAAAAAATACATTTATGATTAGTCCAAAAGATTTGTTAAAAGTAAAAAACTTCCCCCTTGGGGATCCCAAACCCCAAAACCTATCAATGCCTTTTATTTTAAGTACTGAAAGGGGAATTGAAACTCTTTTTTATTTTTGGTTTTTCGGTTTGGGTTTGGGGGTAGGCCCCCAGGGCAAAAATTTAGCTTTTTCCTTGGTTTTACCCCGACCCTCCCCGAAAATGTTTAGGCTGAAAATGAGCCCCACCCGCTGCCTGATATTTTTTTAGGTTTCCCGGGTTGCAGCTCAAAATTATCATACCCAATTTTGTTTTTAGGGGTCCACCTGCAAACCCCAATAGTCCCCGTGAAAGGCAATATTTCCCAAATCAAATTTAAAGATTTAATTTAAAACCCTCTTGCCCAGTGGGGGATTTTTAATAAAAATTTTTTTTTTTTTGTACCCTACATTTTCCTCTTAAAAAGGGGTTAAAAGGGACCTTTTTGGTAACGACGGGGGGTTTTAAACGGCGAGCCCAAAAAATTTTTCTCCCTTAAAAATCCCAGTTTCTATTTCAAAAAAGATTTTTTTCAGCTTTTAGACTGTTTGGGGAAAAAGTAGTGAAAGGGGGGTAAAGTTCACAAAAAATTTCACTTTTTTCACATAGTACCAAAAAGCCCCAAATCAACAAGGGAAACAGAAGTTAAATTCAGGGAACCCCCAAACAAGAACTCCCCTTGTTTGGTTTTTTTTTTCCCACACAATTTTCCCTTTAAAGCGGGATATCCCCTTTCCCCTTCCCCACGTAATCTCTTTTGGCACATCGACACCTGTTTGGGCCTTTTTCCAAAATTTTTAAAGTAGTGACACGCCCTATAAATGACGGGCCGCGTGAATCGCATCCAGTCAAAAAAGGTTAAGGGAAATATTTTTGGTTTTTTTGAAAGGGTTTCAGTAAAACAAATAAACAAACAAAGAATGTCCTTTCCTTTTCTTGTGTTTTAAGAGGGAAAGAACGCTTCGCCCCTTTTAAAAAAAGGATTTTGGGCCCAAAATACCTTTCCCCGCCGTTCCACACAAATTTTTTCTTTTTCGTTTTTCGTAAAAGGGTAAACGATATTTTTTTTGACCCCTACACAGAAAAAAATTATTTTTTAAATAAAAAGCAAAAAACCCATTAATGGATACTATGGGGAAAAAGTTAAAGGGGAGCATAGATGGCAAATTTTTTGGTTTTTTTAATTTTAAGGGGGAAACGTTAATTTGTTCCCTTGAAAAAATGCCTAAGGGGACCTTTTTAAATTTGTTTAGAAACGTTTTTTTTTGGGGGTTTTTGACCCCTTCTACTCAAAAATGCATTGGAAAAAATTTTGCCAAAAAAGATCATTTAAAAATTTGGGGGGAGTTTTTTTAAATTTTTGTAGGAAAAACATGAATCGCCCCCAAAAAAAAAAAAAACTTTGGATTTGTTTTTACGATAAGGAAAAAGTTTTTGAATTTTTAACCCAAAACCACACACACACCCCCACACGGGACAAAACCCCACACACTCACCACACACCCACACACAACCCCCCACACACAACACCACAAAAAACCCCAAAACCAAACAAAAACCCTACACACGCACCAAAACACAACACACACACACCACCACCCAAAACACACACCCACCCCCCACACACACAACACACCCCACACAACCCCAAAACAAAATACAAAACACACACCCCCTCGAAACCCAAACACACACAACACACAAAAAACACACACACCACACACCCACACCACACACACCCCACCACACACACACCACACCCCCCACACACACACACCCCACCAAAAAATACACACACACAAAAAACACAAACACCAAAAACCCGCACACGCAAACACACCCCCCGCATGCACAAGTACACACTTTTTCCTGGCCACCTTTCCCCCCGGGCTCTCGCTTTCATGCACGGGTACCCAAACCCTTTTCCCTTTTTAAAACATCTTTTTTCCCCCCATTCCTTTTTAATTTTTTCTCTTTTTGTTCTCCTTCGGGGCCGCACTCCACCCCGCTCTTCCCCTCCCCACCTCCGCTACGGAAAAAATTTTTGTGTTTTTCCAAAAAATTTTTTGCCTTTTTTTGGCCCCTTCACAGTAGAAAAATTTACGGCTTTTAAAAAAAGGGTTTTTTTCCCGGGCCATGGATTGTCTCTGCCCCGGGGGAAATTTTAAAAAAAAAAAGTTTTTTTTTTTTTGATTCCACTTTGAGGGGGAATGCAGTCGGGTTTTTGTACCCAAAAGGGATTTGGAAATTTTTTAAACAGGGGGGGGGGGGGCTGGAATTTGTTTTTTGAGAACCTTTTTCTATTTTTTTAAATCTTTTTTTTTTTTGGATTTATTTTTTTTTTCGAGTTTTTATACACTCGTTATCTGGTATATATTTTTTGGGTAAAAAAACCAGTACCAGAAAAAAAATAAATTTAATAATTAAAATATAAAAAACAAAAAAATAAAAAAAGAAACTTCTTGATTACGAATAAAAAAGGTTTTAAAAAAAAATTAATAATTTGAAAATTCCCCCGGGGGCCTTGCCCAAATTGGGGAGAATTTGGTTTTTTATTTCTTTTTCAAAATCCTTATTTTTCTTTGAAATTTCCCTCCTTTTTTTTTTGGTTTTTTTTTTCCCCCCAAGAAATTTTTCTTTTTTTCTTTTTTCCCCCTTTTTTTTTTTTTTTCCCCCCCCCCCTTTTTCTTTTTTTTAAAAAAAAAAAAAAAAAAAAAAAAGGGGGTTTTTTTTCCCCCCCACTCGAAAAGGGGGGGGGGGAGGGGGGGGAAAAAACCCCCCAGAAAAGAGAAAGGGGAAAAAAGGGGCCCCAAAAGGGGGGGGGGGGGAAAAAAAAAAGGGGGGGGAAAAAAAAAAGGGGGGGAAAAAAAAAAAACAAAAAAAAAAAAAAAAAAAGGGGGGGGGTTTTTGGGGGGGGGGGTTTTTTCCCCCCCGGGGGGGGGGGGGGGGGGGGGGAAAAAAAAGGGTTTTTCCTCTTTTTTTTCCGGGGTTTTTTTCCCTCTCCCCCGGTTTTTCTCCTTTTTCCCCCTTCTCTCTCCCCCCCTTTTCTTTTTTTCCCCCTCCTTTTTTCCCTCTTTCCCTCTTCCCCTTTCCCTTCCCTCTTCCCCTTTCTTTCCTTTTTTCCCCCCCTTAAACCCCCCCTTTTTTTAACAAGGAAAAAGGGGTTAATTGGGGTGAAATTTAAAAATTTAAAGGAAAAGTGAAAGGGTGAAAAAGTGGGTTTTTTTTTTTTAAAAAGGGGTGAAAGGAAAGGGGGAGGGAAGAAATTGAGGGGTTTAAAGGGGAAGGAAA
>NC_051395.1:46185225-46192725 GCF_015228065.2 Penaeus monodon | reverse complement strand
CTTAACAATCTACTACTACAGAAGCACCTTATACAGCAACAATTCCTCCTCTTCTGAAGGATGACTACCATCTAGTCTGAGATTCCGGCTGAAACAAATTGCTAAATATATAGATCTCCAGGCATCTATGTTTTATATAAATATGTATATAAATATATATATATTATATATATATATATATATATATATATATATATATATATATGTACATACACACTTATATGTGTGTGTATTATATATATATATATATTATATAATATATATATATAATATATATATATATGTGTGTGTGTATAAGGTACTATGTGTACATAGTACATTGTGTATATGTGTGTATATGTGTATATTGTGTGTGTGTGTGTGTGTGTGTGTGGTGTGTGTGTGTGTGTGTTGTGTGTGTTGTTGTGTTGTTGTGTGTGTTGTGTGTGTGTGTTGTATGTATATATGTATATTGTATATATGTAATATGTATATATGTGTATATATATATTATATATTTATATATATATATATATATTATATATATATATATATACACATATAACCCATATTATGTATATATGGTATATGTAGATATGCATGTGTGTGTCTGTATATATATATACATATATATATAAATTATATATATATTATACATATATGTAATGTATATATATATATATGTATATGTATATGTATATGTATATGTATATATATATATATATATATATATTTATATATATATATATATATATATATATATTATATATTTAATATTATATTATATATATATATATATATATATATATGTATATATATGTATATGTATACATATGTATATATATAAATATATATATATATATATTTATATGTATGTATGTGTGTATATATACATATACATATATATACATATACATATATGTAAACATACATATACATATATATATATATATATATATATATATATATATATATATATATATATATATATATAAACATAATACACACACACACACACACACACACACACACAACACACACACACACACACACACACACACACACACACACACACACACACACACACACATATAAATATTCACATCTCTTAATGAATGAAACATCCTCTCTATCACAACTGTATCTTTTATCACCTTTAAGAATTTACTCCCTCATGTTTCTTTTTTTTTCTAGCATGAAACATTCAGAAGAAATGAACATATTTGGTCAGTTGGATTGGTTTATATAATAAGTCTGAGAATAATGTCTTTGACATGTGTTATAAAAAAATGTGCAAAAACCTGAAGGCAATATTAAATAAATAAAAACATAATTAGCCAGTATTGGCTATCAAGTCATGAGATTCACATGATAATGAAGCAATAATCCATCCAAACTGATACACAATATGATAAATAATATATATATCTCGGCATTTTTTATATCCTCTTAAAGTCATATAGTTCTATTATCAGTCAGATCCATTATGATATACATCATCTATCATATCACATCCAGTATCTCTGAATACGAGATTTTTCACAAATTAGGGCCACATATCCTTTGTGATAAGGACTGTCGACACAGACCAATGTCAACCTATGTTTTTGCAACATATATGCCCCATATGCGTGTACATGTATATGTGTGTATATATATATATATATTTTGTATAAAAAAGTTCCTCAGCACAATATATGGAATATATCTTGTTCTTCTCATATGAAAATATCTGATTACCAGTAACAAATATCAACAAGAATGCTACCGGCCATTTTTAAAAACTTTCACCCATTTGTCTTGCTGTATCACTTTCATACACATTGGAAACATACATGGAGCCTTGGTCACTGTTGGCATGAGATGCTTGGACACTGGCAGAAGGTGAATGCCATTGGAGCGTCTGGTCACCTCTTTTCCGGAGTTTCTATGTGAATCTGCAGCATGTGAAGAAAAGTAAAGGACGTGTGAATAAATAAAGAAATACTTCTATAAATAAATACATAAAACAAAGAAAATGTAAATCTACTGTCAAAATGAATAGCAAAAGATAACTTTTCTTTTTTTTCTTTTTAAGAATGTAAATACAATAGTAATGCAATATATGTAATGAGAAATAACCTGTATATTCTGCGAATATATGTATTACACCAGGAGTATGGCATGGATAATGTGAAACTAATTAACTACTGAAAATATAGTAATCTTTATGTGACGTAAAGATGAATAAAAATAAAAAGAAATAACAATTTTGAAAAGGTCAGACTATGAGACATCATGCTAGTCTTGGTATTTCTTAATTATATAGAAAAATATAATACCTGTTTATGCATTTAAAGTATCTTAAAATCATATTTTAGGTGTAAAAAAGAAAAATCAAACTGTAGAGTTAAACTGAGCAAAATGACAACAGGAATATACAATCATGAACACAAATACAGATGCATGACTGATTATTACACCTAAAGTAACCAACTCACCTCACTAAGTATAGCCCAATTGTCACTGTCTATATGGACATGTAGACGTAATGTTTTAATTTCTCCTAATTCTCCATTTATTACCCCTTCTGCTACACCCATATCATCGAAGTCACCTGTAGATGTTAGAATGATTAACATAAAAAATAAATGGATAAATAAAAATGATAATAAAAACAATAATAAGAAAATAGAGCCATCCATGTTTAACAGACATACATTCATAAAAATCATTAAAATATATTCAGACTAAAATTGAATTAATAATTAAGATATCTTCATAACAAATTCTATTTTCTCTAATAAGTACCACAGAATTCCTTGTGTTTTTGCTCTACTCATCTATTTTTGGTATTAAAAAAAAATAAAAAAAACAAAACAATCCACAAGATTCAAGAGGGCATTCCAATTCACTTACCAATGATCAAATATTTGTCTGCAGTAATTTTGTATTTTTTCTCGGCAATTGCAGGGATGCTGGTAAAAGGCTGTACAGGAAGCACCTCTACTGTTGTGTTATACAGCCTGTCAGATGGATGCTCAACATTCCCACTACGAAAGAGGAACCTGCCGGAAAATATATCAAATTAATTCTATGTCACTTGCTCATTTTATCATTCTAAACTGGTTTGTTTATTTCACATTAATGGTTATATCAGTTCTACTAAGAGACTGTATTAGTTTGTGTGTAGTTTGTAAATGATTCTTTTCTTGTGATTCATCTCTTGTATCATTGGGAATATATAAATAAAGATATGTACAGATAGTTATTAGTAGATAGATAGACAGATATAGACACTGATAAAGATATAGATACATATATATATATATATATATATATATATATATATATATATATATATATAATATATATATATATATAATATATATAATATAATATATATATATCATATATATATATATTATAATATATATATAATATATATATATATATATATATATAATATATATATATATATTATATATATATATATAATATATATATATATATAATATATATATATATATATATTATATATAATATAATATATAATATATATATATATATATATAATATATATTATATATATAAAATATATATATATATATTATAGATAGATAGATAGATAGATAGATAGATAGATATATAGATATATAGATATATAGATATATAGATTCTTTTTTCTTACAAAGTCTCCTTTTCTTATTTGAACTCGCTGGTTTCCATTTATATGTCAGCATTCTGCTAGTTTGTTTGTTTTTTATTATTGCACAAATTGAATGGTAACTAAAGGCTTTGGGGAAAAAATAATAATCATGATAAACAACAGGAAATTAAAGGAAACAGAAAAAAAAGAGAAACTGATAACTGACATGAGAAGTGGTTGTGTTTTTAAAATGGAAACTGGATAATTTCTTTTTCAATTGCCTCTTTCAGCAACACCAATAAAATCAGTAATGCAGGAAAAGCACATAAGTGGAAAATCACATAGAAGATCACATTAAACATATACATAATCTTTAAAGCACATTCTGCAAGCAATATACCACTCGCACCTTGTATTTTTACATTTCTAGCAAACCAACTCTTTTTCTTACATCATAGTTCTGCTCAAACTAATATGGACCTGAAATTTCCTCTTCACTAATATCTACCAGAATTGTCCCCTCAAGCATCTCTTCACAGAACTCACCCTTTGATCACAACTGGCGGATCGAAGGTGAACTGTAGCAGGTCCCCTTGTTGAGGTAGCAGCCCCCAAAAGTAGGACTCTCCTTTGTACGCTCTCTGTAAGGTATAGGTCTTGTATGGCTTGATCTGCGTCTCCACCTCAGCTTTGGGATTCTCATGGGGGAAGTAGAGCTGGACTTTCCCAAACTGCTTGTCCTGTGGGGCATCAAGGATATGAGGTAATACTGTAGAAACTAAAGCAAACAAAAATATGCTGTTAAGAAAAAGTACAAAAGTTTGTGCAAATTTGACATGCTGAATAAGTTGTGTGTAGGATTTGATTTGATGTTGTATAAATTGCTGGACTGGTTATAACTGTTCACTTTACATGGTGCCTTACATTCAACATGTCTTGAAAAATATCTTTTTGAATATTGTAATACAAGTCTTAATCCAAAAGGAATACAATGCATTTAGTATCTGGTATCAAAAATATATAATTCAGGAAAAATATTTTCCTCTAAAATTATTTTTAAAACAATAATTTAAACCAATTTCTCTAGTACATTACACTATATACACTATATTTTGGTTTTACATGAGATATCCTAGATAAGAAAACATCTAACTTGTATAATATATAATTAATCATTCTCAAATTCTACAATTCTAAATTTAATTACAGTACTGACTAAAAAAACTTTTGTGAGAAACTAATGTAGTTTTTAGTGTGGACTTCAAACATTTGTATATCAGCCTCATCTTGGAGGAAAATAAAGAATACAAATACTACATTTTTGATGCACATCACAAAATATGCAGAAAATATAAAAATTGGAAAAAAGTAAAAATACATCACATATCAAATAACATTCACGTGAGTAATGTCCAAACATAGAAATTTTCTCTCACACTGACACTTAGACCCACTCTGGAGATTTACTATTGTAACTCATTCTTCCTCTCATCATAATGTGCAATACCACGAGATATATTCAGAGTGACATACTCAAATCCCAAAATAATGCAAATGATTGGATGTGAAGAGTCTAAGAAGTAAACAAGGAGAATTTTCAAATAATTAAAGACAGATCATGAAAACACCTATTCCATTTGAGACACAAGTATACTGACTAAAAGTCCTTGCTACTGTTGGACATCCCAAAAATATTGTTCCTTTTGGATTTAACCCTGAGACAATCTGACCTTCTAACCTAGTTTAATGGGAAAAAAATAAAACATGAAGGGCTAGATATAATAAAGAAAAAAAAAACAGTTATTACATTAAAAAACAAACAGAATAAGCAAAGAAGATTACATGTTATTTCCAATCAGCATGGGAGGTGTGTCCCTTTATATATTCACCAAGAGGCACATGTTTATAAAAAGATATAAGGAAACACATAAAACAAGATTAAATAAAAATATGCGAGGTCAGATACACACAGAGATTGCATGTATGCCTGAAATGCATAAATTGTTGCTTTGCCTAAAATGTCCCCTTTAAGGAGATGCATTAACATAAATTCATATTCAGAAAGGGTCCTGACAATGTCTTACATTTCTCAAGAGAGATAATGTGCACACTCTCTCATAGAACACAAGAAAACAGTCTAAAAACCATACATCAGCTCACATATCAATGAATACATCCTTACATATATACTGGCATAAGATACATTCAAGCACAAGCAAACATATGAACATAAAGGCATGAGTATAAATGCAAGCCTACCCATACATACATACACATTTGTATCCATATGCACACAGCACAACAGATGCAAAACATAAACAAGCACACTCATACTTTTAAATTCAAATGATTAACACTATATGCATATGGAAATTAGTGAATTAATAACATCTGTCAATAAACTCTATACTTCAGTAATCTTCAATTCCTTATCTGTAATTTATTCTTAAGTATTGTAACATATCACTTCACATCAAAGTCAAAGCAGATAATTTCTATGGTGCATCTAAAATGCATATAGGTTGCAGATAATTAAATATTTCATCATAAAGATATAACATGCAAAAAATATTTTATTATCAGTCCTGTAGAAATATTCATGCACACATCAAAGAAAATTTGAAATAAAGAAATTATACTCTATGAATAATTGACATGCACTGTTTTCTTTTAATAATTTCTATGAATGAGGGGGATAATCTTGTTAATAAAGCATAAAAAAAAAACGTGATTTTCTAGAGTAAAAGAAGTAAAAATACACAAGATATCAATTTCCCCTAAACTTCTTCGAGGACTACATCCATTATTGATGTCTCAAAAAATATCCTAAATCAATTCAAGAAACATACACGAATGACACCCTGCCTTGGATAAAGTGATGGCACATATAACCCAAAAGCATTTCAGAGATATAAAAAAATCAGAAGTTCTGCAATATATTGCAATTAGAGACCTTTACCAGACCATCTATACTGACAATGATACACAGTCAAGTTCCAACAGCTGTATCTATCTATGTACTTACTTTCCTATCCTATTACAACTTTCACGTTGTTAGTATCATTATATCTGTATCTCCAATCATAGGAAGTTTATCTCCTCATTTTGTTATACCTTATTTCTGCTAGAATTTGACTTAAGATATACAAACTTTTCACCTGGGAAAGACTTATGATAATATACAAATACTATATCTTTCAGTCATGGAAGACTAAACTATATTATCCTTTTAGAGTTCAATTCTAATATAATATCATGGACCCCAAAGGGAAAGAATCAAGAAATCAATTCTGACTCAAGTTTAGCTGACTAATAAGTAAACTGAAAATTAAAATGAAGTATCCAGGCCATCAGTTCATATTCCATTTGTTCAAGGATAAGGTCAATTATCTCATTATAATGAAAATCCCAATTTTCTGATGTAAAAATTAAAGTCATACAAATGATATAAATTATTACACAGGCCATGCAATTCTGAGTCTAAGACAGTGAGACACTTGGAAACAGTGGAACAGAAACTGATGTTCAGGCAAACATCACATTTGAGATTGAACATTCCATAGAGCAAAAAGGTTGGTACAGAACTATGAAGCTAAAACAGGAAATACTAAAAATAAAATTATGTAAATAGTGCATTCTGTTCTGAATAACAGTTCAGTACTGTAAATAAATGAGAAATAAATAATTCACTGAATGCAGTCATGATGAACATTCTGGCATAACAAAATGACAAATAAGTGAAAAATTCTGCATTGCAGTGATGTGGCAACATAATCACATAAAATATCTTTAAAAACTGCACTGCAGTGAGGTTGCATCAAATCCATCAGTGTGAAAAGCTGTGGCACACTAAGTAACTGCTGACAATGGGAGCTACTTTACATCAAAGGCGA
>NC_051395.1:46177725-46180225 GCF_015228065.2 Penaeus monodon | reverse complement strand
GATGAAGCCTTATTATGACGGGCTCATGGCACAGTTCCGCAAAGAGGTCACCGATTATTACCTTTCTCACAACCTTAGTGACACGGATGAGGAAGGTAATATAAATGTAGAGGTATCCTATGATGGAACCTGGATGACCCGTGGGTTCAAGAGCCACACAGGGGTTGGCTTTGTTGTTGACTCGCACACAGGGATTGTCCTGGACTTTGAAGTGCTGTGCAATTGGTGTCCAACATGCTCTAAGAAAGGGGATGCAGGTAACCATGTTTGCCACAAAAATTTTGCTGGTAAATCTGGTGCCATGGAAAAAGAGGCAGCAGTGCGAATGTGGTCCCGCTCGACAAACTATGGCATGAAATACACAACGTTTATTAGTGACTGGGATTCAAGTGCCTTCAATGCCATAATGTCCCTAAATAATGGCAGAGGTCGCTACAATGACCCTGTTTTAAAAGAGGAATGCTGCAATCATGTCAGCAAACGTCTTGGGACAAGGTTGCGCAAATTGAAAAAGGATACAGGGGACATAATTACAACCAGGACAGGAAAGAGGAGGAAAAGTTCCCTTGGTGGTGCAAACAAGCTGACAGACAAGGTCATTGATCACCTGTCACATTATTATGGGAAGGCTATTCGCGACAATACAGAGAAGGATGTCAATGCCATGAGAGAGGCAATATGGGCATCCTTCTTCCACCTGTCGTCAACCGATGAAAAGCCAGCCCACTCCCTGTGCCCCTCTGGCCCCAACTCGTGGTGCTTCTACAAGAGGGCACAGGCACTGAACAAAGAACCCGACAGGCATACGTCAAAGAATTTGTACCTAGCTGGGATACCTTTTGAACAGCTAAATTTGATAAAGGGTATTTATAGTGAACTTACGAGTCCAGACCTAATAAGACGCTGCGTGAAGGGAGTGACCCAGAACCCGAACGAGTTGCTGCACCAGAAATTGTGGGGGAAACTCCGCAAGGAAAAATATTGCGGTAGATTCCGAGTCCTCTTCGTTTGTCAGGCCACAGTGCTAGAGCATAACTTTGGGAAAGATGTGTGTTTAATGATGCATATGTTCGGCACTGACACCAGTGTAAGAAAGAAAAGAAGAAAATTAGATTTCTCTGAGACTATCAACCTGGTGCATACTAGGACTAAATGCATGTAGCCCCAGTCATAGAAAAAATGGCGGTAATACTCTCGTAAGAAATGAGGGGGGGACCTCCACAACATGGGATCACCTTGACGTGGTGTGGAGGCTTCGTGTTCTCATACTATTATAGTAAGTGAACCGATCTAATTGATCCCTCTTCAGTATTTAGATACTGGGTAAGTGTTACATTATTAATCTCGACTTGTAACTAGCAATTATGTTCATTTTATTTTTATGGAGGTAACTTTATTTTTACGGACGTTCTTCGAACGCGCACAAAGGAGTGACATTCAAATGCGTTTTTCTCGAAACTATGTTTTTTCACTTCTTTTTCTTATTTCTCCACTGCTATTTCCCCAATTTACATGGGGTTTTCGGCATTTGAGAGACAAATCTTTCCTCTAACTTTTGTTGCAAGCCGATATTTTTTTTTTTTTTTTTTTTTTTTTTTTTTTTTTTTTTTTTTTTTTTTTTTTTTAAGAAGTTTAGTATAACGGATGACATACTGAGGTGTGTGGATATCTTTTTGATTTTTTGGTTTGATTTTTTTTTCTCTCAAAAAGTACAAGGAAATTAAAAAATCGGCTTGCAACAGTGTTGGATATGTGAGTATATATGAGATTATAGTGAGTATATATGAGATCTTAGTCCTTGCATATTTTTGTGATTTTTTTTTTCTTGTTCCTTAACTTGAACTTTATTTTTAGACTCCCACCTGTTCTTTTGTATTAGTGCATCATCATGGAGCGAAGTAGGATGTAATCTATTACAAGATTTGCATTTGCTCCTTCAATGGCAATATCTTGATATGTGTCCTCTCTTTAGACAACTTCTACATAATTTGTTTTTATCAACAAAATTCCTTTTGTCTTTCAAATCCAAATTTAAAAACTTGTTATAGTTATTAAGGTTATGTATCCGACTGCAAAATGGGCAAGCAAATCTACTGTTATCACTCATTTTATTATTTTCTTTGGTTTCTGTGACAAAGCTCTTCACTGACCTTGACTTTTGTTTTTGTACATTTGCAGTTACATTACCTCTAACACCTTCATCTTGAACTGCAGTGATTAAAGTTATTGGGTTGCATGCCTTTGAAGCTTCTTTTCTTACAAATGTACAAAACTTTGTGAATGAGGGAAATTCTGCTGAATATAATAAGCTATCATCACTCTCATCATCAAATTCACTGGCTTTTTATAGCTATTTATCTACAATGGTATTCCATCTTTCAACTATAGGATTTGGCAATTTTTGTAATATTCTCTGAATCTCTTTGGGATCATTTAATATATTCAAATATTGAATATTACTCATTGCTGTCTTGCATGTCTCCAAGAAATCAGAAAATTT
>NC_051395.1:46168470-46172625 GCF_015228065.2 Penaeus monodon | reverse complement strand
CCCTTTTCTTCTTTCCTTTCTTCTCTCCTTCCCTTTCCATCTCTCCTGGTCTTTGTCCGTCTCCTTCCACTTCCCCCTCCTCCCTTTTCCCTCTTCATTCTTTCCTCTTCCCTCGTCCCTCCTCCCTGTTCGGTCCTCCTTTCTCGTCCCCTCTCCATTTCCCCTCCTCACTCCTATAATCCCCCCCCCCCTCGCTCTCCCTCTACGCTCCTTCCTCCTTCCATCCTCCTCCCACCTCCCGTTTCCCCTTTTCCCTATATTCCCTTTCCCTTTTCCCCCTATTAAATCCGTCCGTCTCTTTCCTCCTTCCCACTACACCTTTCCCCTCGTCCCTTCTCCCTCCCTTCCCTTCTCCTTTTCCTTTTTTCCCCCTTCCTTTTCCCTTTCATCTTCCTCGCACCCCCCTCTTCCCACACCCCTCCTTCCTCTCCCCCTCATCCCTTCTCCCTCTCCCCTCTTCCCTTCTCCCTCTCGTCCCTCCTCCCTCTCCCCTCTTCCCTTCTCCCTCTCGTCCCTCCTCCCTCTCCCCTCTTCCCTTCTCCCTCTCGTCCCTCCTCCCTCTCCCCTCTTCCCTTCTCCCTCTCGTCCCTTCTCCCCTTCCCTTTCCCTCATATCATCCTTCCCCTCATACCGGCTAAATCGATCTCAGCTGATGACCTAAGACCGAGGGTAGAGAACGTTACGTAAGCGTCACCATAATAATGTTCCTTTTAATAAAGGACAGTAATAAAAATAATAATAATGATAATCCTACTGATCATATTAATGATAAAAATAAAGTCTTTGTTTTCATTATCATAATCATCAAAATAATTATCAATATCATAATCGCTATTATTCATAGCTATTTTTATCTCAGATTAAAAAAAAAAAGGCAAATGCTACAGTTGTTTATATCATAGGTAGATATACACTTATTGCATAACCGATTGCCGTACCATTGTTCCTTATCAGTACAGACGAGCAAACACGCACCAAGTTATGTAATACAAAAGAAAGGAAAAGAAAAGAAAAAAAATATATATATATTTCTTTTTTCTCTCTTTCCTACTTTATTTCCTTCTTTCGTTCCTTCCTTCCTTCTTTCTTTCTTTCTCTCCGACGTTCATTCAATGTCGTAGATTTTCGACCCAGCTGAGTCTTCTCAAAATACAAAATCGGTTGAGCGCATGCTAGTGAAGTTCTTATGCAATGTCAACCAGCCAGAAAATGCAATCTGTTTTAAATATAAACCTCCTTGCATTTAAAAGTTCCGAAAACCTAAGAATGTAGCGACTTCTTTTCTTCTCCTTCTTCTTCTCCTTCTTCTTTTTCTTCTCCTTCTCCTCCTCCTCCTTCTTCTTCTTCTCCTTCTTCTTCTTCTTCTTCTTCTTCTTCTTCTTCTTCTTCTTCTTCTTCTTCTTCTTCTTCTTCTTCTCCTTCTCCTTCTCCTTCTCCTTCTCCTTCTCCTTCTCCTTCTCCTTCTCCTTCTCCTTCTCCTTCTCCTCCTCATCATCATCTTCATTATCATCTTCATCTTCATCTTCATCTTCATCTTCATCTTCATCTTCATCTTCTCCTTCTCCTTCTCCTCCCTCTTCTTC
Source organism: Penaeus monodon (assembly GCF_015228065.2). NCBI lineage: Eukaryota > Metazoa > Arthropoda > Malacostraca > Decapoda > Penaeidae > Penaeus > Penaeus monodon. The sequence continues at coordinate 46,171,042 of NC_051395.1, read as the reverse complement.
TCTAGCTACCACTGCTATTACCTGTTCTTTTTTTCAAGAACTACATCATTAACTACAAATGATGAGCTAATTGCTGCAATATGAAAAAAAAAAAATGAAGATCGGACACAATCGTGTGTCTTTTGTTTTGATGGATACGCGGGAAAAATAACGGACACCGTCGATAACCAGTATAACCGTTACAATTGAGAAAAAAATACGATACAGAAGTTGGTGTCTACGATACAGAAGTTGGTGTCTACGATACAGAGGTTGGTGTCTACCATACAGAAGTTGGTGTCTACGATACAGAAGTTGGTGTCTACGATACAGAGGTTGGTGTCTACGATACAGAAGTTGGTGTCTACGATACAGAGGTTGGTGTCTACGATACAGAAGTTGGTGTCTACGATACAGAAGTTGGTGTCTACGATACAGAAGTTGGTGTCTACGATACAGAAGTTGGTGTCTAAGATGCAGAAGTTGGTGTCTACGATACAGAAGTTGGTGTCTACGATAAAGAAGTTGGTGTCTACCATACAGAAGTTGGTGTCTACCATACAGAGGTAGGTGTCTACCATACAGAAGTTGGTGTCTACGATACAGAAGTTGGTGTCTACCATACAGAAGTTGGTGTCTACGATACAGAGGTTGGTGTCTACGATACAGAGGTTGGTGTCTACCATACAGAAGTTGGTGTAATTTTAGAGACATGTAATTTTAAAAAATCATTTTGGCGACCTGCAGAAAGTGGATCTCGCCTTACACGAACGCAAAAACTATTCTGATGTATTTAGCCTGCCTTACTCCGGCGCTTCTTCATTACGATGGAGAAGCACTGAAATTTTCTCAGAAGATCTATGCCCTTGAATAAAAGCCGCGAGGCAGAAAAAAAAACGTTCTTAATTAGGTGAAATGCCCATATAACTATCTTATATTCTGAAGCTCACAAAATGTCAAAACCCAAAGACGGTTTTCAAGTTCGGTCCCGTTTGCCGCGAATCTTTGAAAATGACAAACGACGGCATAGATTGAAGCAACTTGAAACTTAAAAGGATCTTCCTTCTTTGTGTGTATATTTCTGAAATGGAATTATTCGCTAAACTTCGCTTGAGTTAATACAAATGCATTCCAAAATAAATTCTAACAACCAGGCCTTGGACAGATTCCTATTTTCTCTCTCACTCTTTCTTGTTTCTTTATATATATATATATATATATATATATATATATATATATATATATATAATATATACATATATATATATATATATACACATATTAGTATATATATATATATATATATATATATACATATATACATATATATATATATATATATATATATATATATATATATAGAGAGAGAGAGAGAGAGAGAGAGAGAGAGAGAGAGAGAGAGAGAGAGAGACAGAGACAGAGACAGAGACAGAGACGAGACAGAGACAGAGAGACAGAGAGACAGAGAGAGAGAGAGAGAGAGAGAGAGAGAGAGAGAGAGAGAGAGAGAGAGGAGAGAGAGAGAGAGAGAGAGAGAGAGAGAGAGATCGTTGAATTTCATAATAATCGAAATATAGATGAAACGTAAAAAGAGGGAATAAATGTCTAAACCAAATGAAATACATTCCTGAACACATTTTCTTTTAACCTATAACAGCTGCCTCCAATAAACCATGAAACCAGACGTTATATTATATCATATATATATATATATATATATATATATATATATATATATATATATATATATATATATATATATATATATATATAACATATGGGGCCGCGGTGGTTCGAATGGTTAGAGCGTCGGGACTCAAGACTGTCACGACGGCAATCTGAGTTCGAGGGTTCGAGTCACCGGCCGGCGCGTTGTTTCCCTTGGCAAGGAAACTTCATCTCGATTGCCTGCCTAGCCACTGGGTGGCCAAGCCAGCTCAAGTCAGTGCCGGGTAAATAGAGATGGTGATTCGATAAAAAAAAAAAAAAAAAAAAAACCGGGCGGAAGGCAATGGCAAACCACCGCTCTAAATTGCTAAGAAAAAAATCATGGAAGCATTTTCTTTTAACCTATAACAGCTGCCTCCAATAAACCATGAAACCAGACGTTATATTATATTATATTATATTATATATATATATATATATATATATATATATATATATATATATAATATATATGTATATATACATATGGGGCCGCGGTGGTCGAATGGTTAGAGCGTCAGACTCAAGACTCACGACGGCAATCTGAATTCGGGGGTTCGAGTCACCGACCGCCGCGTTGTTCCCTTGGGCAAGGAACTTCACCTTGATCGCCTACCTAGCCACTGGGTGGCCAAGCCAGCCCAAGTCAAGTGCTGGTCCCAAGCCCGGATAAATAGAGAGAATGATTACCTAAAAGGTACCACCGGCACTCTCCATGGAAAGGAACTGGGGACCCTACCACGTACTCACTCCAAGAGCATCACAACATGAAAAAACTAAGTATCATTCTGTGACCACGGCGGCTCAGACATGAACCTACCGTTAAAAGAAGAAGAAGATATATACATATATATATTTTTTTTCCTTTCACACGTTATAAATAACG
>NC_051395.1:46150961-46160870 GCF_015228065.2 Penaeus monodon | reverse complement strand
TCTCCCTCTCCCCCGGGCTGTCGTGGTACGTGTCGGCCTCTCATCCGAGGGGTCGGCGGTTCGCGCCCCGCCCTGGCGCGAGAAGTTGCAACTGTCGCCTGGAGGTTACTGCTGTGGCTGGGCACCACGGCGGGCAAGGACTCGGTTCCGCCGAGTCAGCAGCAGCTGACACACGTGAGCAAAATCAAGCAGACAGTATGTCACACCAAGAATATCCATTGTATCAAATGGAATCCAAACCAAACTTTAACTTTAACTCTCTCCCTCTCCCTCTCCCCCTCTCTCCCTCTCTCTCCTTCTCCCTCTCCTCAACTCTCCCTCTCCATATCCCCTTCTCTCCCTCTCCATCTCTCCCTCTCCCTCTCCATCTCCCCTTCCTCATCCCTCCCCCACTCCCCTCTCCCTCTCCCCCTCCCTCAATAAACAAAAACAAAAGATGACCTAATAAACAAAACAAAAAAAAATCAGAACTATCCATTACACATGATAGTTTATCAAAGAAGAAAATAATCAATTGATTAGTTAATAACAACGAGGATAATAACAATAACAATAATATCTATGCTATCAATAATGGCAGCAACAAAAATAATAAAATATACACGAATTGCATCACCACTACCAACAATAATAATAATACACTCAATAAAAAATACAAGAATAGAGGAAGGGCAAAGGGATAATTATGACGTCACAGCAGCTGAGGCTTATGCTACTTTCAACCTTTTTTCGTGCAATGTTCAAAGCTTACGTCTCTTGACTATTTCTTTTGTTTCTATAATTAAATAGATAGATAGATAGATAGATAGATAGATAGATAGATAGATAGACAGATAGATAGATACACAGAGATAGACAGATAGGTAGATCCCGATTTTTGCATATTCGCCACATAAATAAACAGTTTGGTTAAGAAAAGAAAAAAAATTTATTCCAGTATCAGAAACAAAGGAATTCGAAACGACGGACACTGACCCGATCTTCCGAATCCCAGATCAAAACCCTACGGTTTTAATACCCACATTTCACATTCAACTGGACTCGCTCGCTTAGTGATTTAATAAGATTGAATAATAATGCCAAGGATACTGAAATATACCCAGAGCGCATGAAATATATTCGTAGCACATGAAGCCATATCATGCGAAACCAGAGAGAGAGAGAGATGTAGATATTCAGCGAATATAATATAACGCATGCGATGTATTAAATTTAGTGAATATAATAATGCACTGCATAAAAAAAGTGTTTCCTGAATTTATGGAAATAATACAAAACGTTTTCAGCAGAAATAGTGAACCATATTTTTATTAAATAAAAAATTCCAATGTTTCCTTTTTTCCATTGCACAAACACCTAGCTTTATATGTAGGGAACATGCAAGCTAACATCGCATATTATCTTTAGACATTAAAGCCCTTTCGAGTCGAATTTAGAAAGAGAAGACGGTGTGACTGTCAGCAAAGTGGTGCGGAGCGTCATAGAAAACGGGCGCCTTTCGCATCGCGGTATAACGGCCACGTGACAAATGCTCAAAAAGATTTCTACATTTTGAAGGAGGAAATAACGGCAACTAAGTTAAACAAAGAATCATTATTTCATGTATATATATGTATATATGTATGTGTGTATGTATTATATATATATATATATATATATATATATATATATATTTCTGTGCAAATATCAGCCGATACTATCCGATTAGTTTTGTCCGAGTTTTTGTCAAAGGTAATTGTATCACCGTATTAGGGCAACTTTCACAGAAATTTGCATTATGTATTGAAATTTGTTATATTTCTAAAGCAACATTTTCGTATTTCGTATTCTACTTGAACAGAGACAAAAATTAGCCTTTTGTAGCAAAACACAAAATCCTCGACCATGTCTTTCGCACATCTCTGCTGAAATGGTTCACCTGTGCTCGTCCATTTAATCGATAATTCAACCAGGCAACGCACGCAAACAAGAAGCAATTAACCACTCAAGGAAACGATCAATCAACCATTTAAACAAGAACGAAATAATGCATGCTACCAATCGACCATCCATCCAAACAAGAAAAAATCAACCATAAGAAATAAGAAATAATCGACCATTCAAGCAAATGACCGATCACCCATTCAAACGAGAATCAACCGTTCAAGCAAACAACCAACCAACCATATAAAAAAAAAGGAAATTACCAAACATTTAATCAAGGAATCAAAAAAAAAAAAAAAAAAAAAAAAAAAAAATATATATAATAATATATAATATAATAATATAAATATAATAATATATATATTTAACGCCCCCACTATACCACCAACTAAGCAATCACGACATACCAACCAATTCCATCATCCCGCAACCAATCAACCAACCATTCCTTCACGCAACTAACCAACCAAACCAATCAATATCCCAATCAATCAAGCAACCAGGTAATCATGCAGCCAATCAACCAACCAATACATCATCTAATCAACCTCCGAACCAATTAACCAACCAACTAGGTATCCGATCTCACAACCAACTGAAGCAGAACACCACCTAAGCTTTATGGTAGAGAAACAACCGATTAGCCAAGCAACCAATTGACGAACAGATTTTTCAAACAATCAACCAATTGGCCAATCAATTATACAATCAAAGAGCAATCAGTCATGTCAACAACCACTGAGGATACCATCCAATCAAGCAATCGAAGAAAAATCCACCTCACACAACCAATCAACCAACCTTCCAATCAACCAATCACCCAAGCACCTTACCATCCAATCAATCAGAGCAACAGAACATCAGCTCACGTGATAAACCAAAGCCGTCTTTTCCGGTGATAATTAGGGAGTCACGTGATCGGAGGCTGCAAACTCCGCCCACTCCTGTGACGTAACGGGAAAGGCCGCGGTTGAAGGCTATCTATTTTACTTTTTTTTTTTTTTTTTGACAGGTACACAGTATTTAGGAATATAACATCCTAGATGGCTTCTGATATTTTATTGTGGGTTGTATTGTGATATAAATATCCAATATCAGTACAAATTTGCATGAAAATAACCGAGGTAAGAGGAATGCATCTGGCAACTCGATTAATGTTTACCACCTACTCAATTTTTTGTTGTGTGAGAGGTGTCATCGGACGACTCAAGTAACCAATCAAAGCAAAGATCACAAATAAAACACCACGCCCAAACAATAAATCAACACATCAATTGGGCTACCCAATCAACCAACCAATCAAGGCAGAACACCCAATCCACCTAACCAATGCCATCCTCTCGGGTAACAATTCAGGGTGTCGTCCGACGTCTCGCGACACCCAAAACCTGTCTCGTGTCTCGTGATCGGAGGCGAGACACGCCGCTAAGCTCCGCCCACTTGTGTGACGTAATGGGAATAGCTGCGGTTGACGGCTAGCTGTTTTACTGTATTGGTTATTTTTTCGACGCAGTATTTTAGGAATATCCTAGATGACTTTTGTTATCTTAGGATGGGTTGCACTGTGTTATAGACACCCAATTTAATTATAAATATGCATGCAAATAACCGAGGTAAGAGAAATGCATCTGGCAACTCGATAAACGTTTACCGTCTACTCAATTCGGCTCCGTCGTCTCTCGCGGTTCATTCCAACCAACCAATCTACTCAGTCACCTTGCACCACCTTCCCCAACCAATCCCAATCCACCCAAACTCACCCGGACTGGAGATGAAGAAGAGCACAAAGGCCGGGGTGAGGAGGACGGCCGTGAACACCACACCGAGGCGCCGACGAAGCATCCTCCTGGAGCTGCGGGAGAGAGAGAGGCGGGGTGAGCGAGCTGTTAACGAGGTGGTTATGAGGAGTGAGGGAGATGGGAGAGGGAGAGAGAGGGGGAAGGAGGAGAAGGGAAGGGAGGGGAGAGGGAGGAGGGGGAGAGAGAGAAGGGGAGGGAGGGGGAGGGAGAGAGAGAGGAGAGGAATGGACAGGGAGGAGGGGGGAGGGAGCTAGAGAAGAGAGGGAGAGAGAGGAGAAGAGGCAGAGAGGAGAGAGAGAAGAGAGAGGAGAGAGAGAGAGAGAGAGAAAAAAAAAAAAAAGAGAAGAGAGAGAAAGAAAATTTGATGACATTCAGAATAATTATTGACATGAAAAATTTTATGTACTCTGAGAATCAAGAGCGTTATAAACACGCAATTCTGAGAGGATAAACAAGTTTTTTTTTTTACTCTACCTTATTTATTTCAATCTACCTTTGCTATTTCGATAAATGTCTGGGACGTTAATTTCCACTATGTTTTGGTCAATGTCGTCTGATTCCTATACCCGTGATTTCCACAAGCTGAAATAATTATCTCACAAACGGATTAAATTTTTCACTTCCCAGCTTTCTTTGAGCCTCAAGAAATTCTGGCTTATCCGTGTTATAATTTCCAAGCGTAAAATTATTCGTTTTTTTCTGAGCAACATGAGGACACCTGTGGATCGGAGAAGGTAAATAAATGCATAATCGTTATTTGGTTACTAATTAACAGGCAATTCTAAATATTGGCCTTTGCATTTGAAAATTTCGATTCAGTCTGTGCAGTGAAACTTACCATGACATCAGAATAATAATTAGGCTAGGCACTGTTCGATTATACTTTTGTTTATTCAAATAATGACATCGGTTTATATCACACACACCTATCAATCTAATTTGACAAGGATTTGACCAAGAAACACAGTAAGCAAAATAACGAAAGCCGTAAATAACGAAGAAATATTAAGATACTGCAACTTACGGTAATAATACACGTGTGGTATTGATATTCCAAAAACAACAGCGAAAAAATAATAACATAAGAATAACAATACGGTATTCGCTGTTTATTTGCAGCACAACGAACTCCAGGCAGATTTGAAGAGGAAGAGAAAAACAACCCGGTCAGTCTTAGCGGGCTTTCCTCTACCTCCTCCGGGAAACACCAACCAAAATCTGGACTCCTCAGTCAACCAACTACCCCGCACCCCTTCTCAACCATTCCAAGCAACCAATCAACCAGCACCACCTCACCCAATCAGAGCACTAATCCACCAAAATCTGGAATCCTTCCCACCAAAATCTGGAATCCTTCCCGAACCCACCCTGCTGACTGGCTGAATCTCTTTGTAGTGGAAGAATGAGGTCAACCGATATATAAATAAATAAATAAATAAATATATAAATAAATAAACAAGATAAAATCAGCTGAATCGTCTGCGAATATTTTTCTTGCATCAGGTCAACACCACGAAAACTCAGGTCACCGCGGATCGAAAACAGTTCAGTAATCAGTAACTCTGACAAATGTGTAGGTCTCAAACGTGTGGACTGTTAGTGTTAATATTTTTCCAACAGCAAATCTAGTTACTTCGGTCAATTTTAACTTGCTGAGCCTGGATAATTGATATCACCCGGACAAAATGTCTTGCAAATTGGTAAATGCTCGGAGACTTTCGGCGTTACTACTCTTCTCTTCATCTCCCTCTCTCATCTCCATCTCTCTCCCCCTCATCTCTCTATCTCTCTATCTCTCTCCCATCTCCATCTCTCCATCTCTCTCTCTCTCTCTCTCTCTCTACTCCTCTCTCCATCTCTCATCTCTCCATCTCTCCATCTCCATCTCTCATCTCTCTATCTCTCTATCTCTCCATCTCTCTCATCTCTCTCATCTCTCTTTCCTCTCTATCCCCTTCTCTATATCTCTCTATCTCTCTCTCTATCTCTCTCTCATTCTCTCTCTCTATCTCTCTCTCATTCTCTCTCTCATTCTCCCTTTCCCTCTCCCTTTCCCTCTCCCTCCTCCTCTCCCTCACCCCTTCCCCTTCCCTCTCCCTCTATCTATATGTATATATTATAACATTATCTTATATACCTATATATATATATATATATATATATCATATATATATATATATATATATATATATATATATATATATCTAATATATATATATATATTCATATATATATATATATATATATATATATATATATTATATGTCATATATTATTTTGTGTGTGTGTGTGTGTGTGGTGTGTGTGTGTGTGTGTGTGTGTGTGTGTGTGTGTGTGTGTGTGTGTGTGTGTGTGTGTGTGTGCGTGTGTGTGTGTATGTGTGTGTATGTGTGTGCGTGGATGTGTGTGTGTGTGTTCCCCCTCCCTCTCCCTTTCTCTCCCACTTCTAAACACAAAGCAAGAGCGAGAATTTAAATGACACCACGAGACGATACAAGACAAACGACAGAGGCAAAGAGAATAAATGATCAGACGAGCATGATAAAGCAGGAGAGGAGGAGCGAATGCTTCGTTCGATTTCGTGTGGACGCGGGAAGCCAAATATTTGACCAAGACGAAACTCTGAAGCCTGGTGCGCATCCCGTTTTCTGTTATCATGCTTGGCGGTCTGATGGGGGGAACTGAACTAAAAAAAAAAAAAGGTTCGGAGCGACTCATTGACCCGGACCGTTGAACCAGGAAGCAGAAGCGAAGCCAAAACGGAGTGAAATGATGTTAAAGATATGTTTGTAATGAAAATAAAGAAACGTGAGGACGACAAAATAAAAAAATATGGATGCCATAGCGAGCAAAAATGCTGAGCGAGATTGCCAACTGGGTCTGAGGAGGCAAATCAAACTTCATATTCTGAAATTTAAATGATTGGTTTCGCATGGACGGAGTGAGAGCCGGTCGGCCACATTCGGCAAGACGGAACGAAAACAGTGAAAATGGAAATGCTGGACTTGCGGAGAAAGAAAAGGGGTAGGAAAGAAAGAAATAGAACGAAGCAGAGGTTGAGGAATGGGGAAGAAAGAGAGGGCGAGGGAAGTGCTAAATTTGATAGATAAATGGATAGACAGATGGAGAGAGACAGCGAGAATGCGAGAGCGAGAGAGAGAGAGAGAGAGAGAGAGAGAGAGAGAGAGAGAGAGAGAGAGAGAGAGAGAGAGAGAGAGAACATTTATATCTAAATGCTTAAGGGCACTGATAATTTAAGTTGAATTTTTTTATCTATCTAACCGAGAAAGTAGTGAAAATAAACACATCACTAATACCATAAGCCTTTTTACGTTAACGATCTTCTGACATATAAAAACCCAATCCTCGTTTCCACATCTGGAGTGTAGGGAAAGTACCGTTGAGTTTAAACTTCAATCACTTGTTTGGCCGAACTTGGCTGCCAGCCTATTGAACCTACTCTGCCTACTCTGCACGACCAGTGGAACGAGTCTCCTTATTTCAGTAGTTTCAACATACCACAGGGCTATGTTTCTGGAACCTTTGGTTTCCAATGTGTACTCTGACATCCTCTATCTAGTTCCTCAAACACAGAAGAATGCGAACATTGAGTTTCACCTGTGCTCATCATGTAACCTTGCAAAAAATCGTCGGCCATTATAACGAAGGCCACTGCGTCTCTACTTGCAGAGGGAAGACCTTGGCAGAGTGGCAGGTCATCTTAATTACAAACAAGGAGTTGACGTTTTCCGGCTCTCACCGACCTACATGATCCTTGGTTGATATCGCACTCGGAGAGAGAGCATACGAGAGAGAAAAAAAAAACTAGTAAGTACCAAGAATTAATCGAGACACGGCATTTACAGGACACGTATGAAGGAATTACCAGACAGGGCACGTCAGAGAGAATTAACAGACACTATATTTTCAGGGCACGTCAGGAATTAAAAGAGAGAAAAGAACTAATTGGTACCAAGAATTAACCGAGACACGGCATTTACAGGACGTGTATGAAGGAATTAACAGACTATATTTACACGGCACGTCAGAGCGATGACCAGGAGGGCTACCGGTTGACTGGGTATTTACTCTCTCAGCCACTCTTACCTCTTGACCGGTTGAGTCAGGTCGGTAGAGTTCGGTCAGTCGCTGACATCTATCTGCTTGTGTTTGTGTCCCGTCTTATGCAGTCCAGCGACTTCTGTACATTACTCTCTCTCTCTCTCTCTCTCTCTCTCTCTCTCTCTCTCTCTCTCTCTCTCTCTCTCTCTCTCTCTCTCTCTCTCTCTCGTCCTCTCTCTCTCTCTCTCTTTCTCTCTCTCTTCCTTTTCTCTTTCTCTCTCTCTTCCTTTTCTCTCTCTCTCTATCTCCTTTTCTCTTCTCTCTCTCTCTCTCTCTCTCTCTCTCTCTCACTCTCACTCCTCACTCTCACTCTCTCTCTCTCTCTCTCTCTCTCACTCTCACTCACTCACTCACTCACTCTCTCTCTCTCTTACTCTCACTCTCTCTCTCTCTCTCTTACTCTCTCTCTCTCTTTCTCACTCTCACACTCTCTCACTCACTCTCATTCTCATTCCCACTCAGTCTCTCTCTCACTCTCGCTCTTACTCTGTCACTCTCACTCTATCACTATCTGACTCGCTCATTTCCTTCCTTCGTCACTCCGTCTCTCTCTCTCTCTCTCTCTCTCTCTCTCTCTCTCTCTCTCTCTCTCTCTCTCTCTCTCTCCTCTCTCTCTCTCTCTCTCTCTCTCTCTCTCTCTCTCTCTCTCCTGCCCCCTCTTTCTCTCTCCCCATATTTCCCTCTCTCGCATGTGTCTCGTTCAAAAAGCTATTAACAATGGTGAAAGTGAGTTAGTTGGTGAATGAGTGTGAGAGTGAGTATGAGAGTGAGTGTGAGTGTGAGTGTGACCGACCGACCGACCGACTAATTGACCGAGTGTGAGCGAGTGCGTGGATGCGCGTAAGAAGAGAGAATGCGTGAGCGTGTCTGCGTGAGCGTGTCTACGTGAGCGTGTCTGCGTGAGCGTGTCTGCCTGCGTGTCTGTTTTAGTAAATCAGCCTAGTGCAGTGACCATATCATCTGTATCTACGTAGATTTCGACACAAACAGACCCCGATCTCGCGGTCTACACGCCTCGCATCCAGACTTCTCAACTCAAGAACCGATTCACCTCTTAGCCTCTCGTGCATAAGGGTGATTTTCCCTCAACTTACTCTGCCATTAAGCTCAACACCATCAATCCCAGACCAAACACAGAACGTAAGGGCGGTTTTGACACTTGATAACACTGAAACTCCAACCTTATGCCTCCGGCTGCGAAAAAATGCTTGGTAAACTACCGTTAATAGAACGCTTTTCTTGCCAACATTTAACGAGAGACGGCAAAGAATTGATAAAACACAGAAATAAAAATAAATAAATAAATAAAAGCAAAAACATAAAATAAAACTCTAAAAAAAATATATATAAAAAAGAAACCTCTCAAAAAAACAATTAAAAAACAAGAAATCTCTCCCCCCAAAATCAAAATCATAAAATAGAAGAAAAAAAAAAAAACGATCGATGATTCACGAGGAAAATAAACACCAAGTGACGAACCAAAGAGAAAAAAAGGAACAAGAAATAAAGATGATAAAAACCGAGAATGCAAAAACTACTGAAACCGAAGACAATTAGAAGCAAAGGAAGAAAAAAAAATCGTGTTGATTTCTAGACTTACCAATGGAAGGAGAAGGGGGGAGGGGGAGGGGGAGGGGGAGGGGGAGGAAGGAGAGAGAGAGAGAGAGAGAGAGAGAGAGAGAGAGAGAGAGAGATTAAGGCAGACAGAAAGAAGAGAAAGAGAAAGAGAAAGAGAAAGAGAGAGAGAGAGAGAAGAGAGAGAGAGGAGAGAGAGAGAGAAGGAGAGAGAGAGAGAGAGAGAGAGGAGAGAGAGAGAGAGAGAGAGAGAGAGAAGAGAGCAAGAGAGAGAGAGCGAGAGCGAGGAGAGAGAGAAAAGGAGAGGAGAGAGAAGAGAGAGAGAGAAGAGAAGAGAGCAAGAGAGAAGAGAGCAAGAGAGCGAGAGAGAGAGCAAGAGAAGCGAGAGGGAAAGCAAGAGAGAGAGAGCGAGACAAAGCGAAGAGCGAGAAGAGAGCGAGAGAGAGAGAGGAAAAAGAGAGAGCGAGAGGAGAGCAAGGAAGAAAAAAAG
>NC_051395.1:46149171-46150861 GCF_015228065.2 Penaeus monodon | reverse complement strand
ATACACGAAAAAAAAAAATTAAGTAATAAACAAAAAAAAAAAAAAAAAGAGAAAAAAAAAATAGTTTTCATCGAAAGAGGAATAACACGCACGCAGCTGCTACATACACAAACACAGAACACAGCTGGGATACACGAACGACTTTTTTATCATTTTTCGTTAACTTTCTGACATCACAAATGGATCTAACTATGTATACATCCAAGTATGCTATGAAACAAAATGGAAATATATAAAAAAATAAAAAATAGTTTATTATATATATATAATATAATATATATATATATAGGGATATATATAATTATATATAATATATATTTATATATTATATATATATATATATATATATATATAATATATGTGTGTGTGTGTGTGTGTGTGTGTATATATATATATATATCTATATATATTATAGATCATATATTATATACATATAAATATATATGTATTATGTATCACTACGATTAATGTATATATACATAGATATATACATTTATATATGTATATATATACATATGTATGTATACATATATACATATATAAATGTATATATATATGTGTGCGTGTGCGTGTGCGTGTGCGTGTGCGTGTGCGTGTGCGTGCGCGTGCGTGTGCGTGAGCGTGACATGAGCGCGAGTGTGCGTGTGCGTGCGCGCGCGCGTGACCGCTCACGTCCAACGCACTTTATATAATGAATTTCCTCTTTGTTTACTTTCTCGTTCCTCTTTCTCGTTCACCGCTGCCATGACTTAAATTACCGTTGAACATTCCAAAGGCCGACAATACCATCATCTCTACGGCTTTAATTCCCGGTTTTAATGCGGTTACCATCTGTATCATTATTTTTTTTCCCTTCCTTTTTCTTCCTATTCTCACTTACTCCCTTCATCCGCCCACTCTCTTCTATTTTCTTCCAATTCCCATCTTTATTGCTAACGGGTTTTACTTACGGTTTATTGCTGGACGGGGTTTGTACCTGGAAACAAATAAATAAAATTATTATGCATCGCTAATCAACAGTAAATGGCTCTGTCGGTTGACTTTGTTACGTCAATTACCTTAATGAAATGTAATGTAATGAAACATGAAAAAATAATAATAATAAACACAACAATAACAGCTTAGAAGAGGAGGAAGAGGAAAGGAAAGAAGAATTTGAAGAACAAGATGATGTTGAAGAAGAAGAAAGGGAACCAGAAGAGGACGACCAACAACAACAACAACAACAACAACGACACGAACGAAATATACCTCGCAAATCCCCTCCCCCTCCCCCACCCCCCACACCTTGTGCCTGTGACGTCACCGCCTCTTCCCGTGTCTCAAATTGGCGCCATCTTGTCTCGCGAGGAAAAGTTTCCGCCGAAATTAAGATACTCAGGTTTGTCTTCCGGAGTTCACGTGGGGGGGGGGGAGGCAAGGATAAAGGGGAGGAGGGGAGGGAGGGGGAAGTGGGAAAGGGAGATGGTGGGGGAGGTGGGAGGAGGAGGAGGAGGAGGAGGAGGAGGAGGAGGAGGAGGAGGAGGAGGAGGAGGAGGATGAGGAGGAGGAGGAGGAGGAGGAGGAGGAGGTGGAAGGGGGAAGGAGGAGGGGGAAGGAGGGGAGGAGAAGAAAGGAGAAGGAAAGGAGGAGAAGGAAAAGGAAAAGGAGAAGAAGGAAAAGGAGAAAGAGAAGAAGAAGGAGAAAGAGA
>NC_051395.1:46129171-46141671 GCF_015228065.2 Penaeus monodon | reverse complement strand
TCAACGCATTCCGAAATCCATTTGTAAGGTCAACATCACCGGATCTTCCTGAAGGACAAAATTTACTTATCTGAAAAAGGCTCAAAGACCTGAAAGCTGTAGTATTAAACACTGTGACTTTTTCTTTACAATGTGCTTTCGTGTCTCCGAGAACTGTGCTTGAAAACAGACTGTGCTGCAGGTCGGTAAAACAAATGTGGAAGATCTTGAGTGTAAACTTTGCAATGAGGAATATGAGAGAACCATTTTTTTTACACCCGTATCACAGAGAGGCGCGTGGAACAGCCAAACAGACCACCAGACGTGATAAAAGGAGATTTACGTTATTATTTTACCTCGACTAATAACTAATCTAATATAATCCTAGGCTTTGCTACACCTACATTTTGCTCTGTAATATTATAATACAATTACCATGCATCAAATACATCAAAGCTTCCCCACTCCCGAGAACTTTGCTTGGATGGTAAACAAAGGAACGAAATTCACGTTACCATGGCAACGAAGACGCTCTACCTCAAACTCGCCAACGGATCCGAACACCAACTTTCCCGCTCTAAAGTCAAAATTCACACACTTTTGAAAAATAAATGAATTACACGCTTGCATCAAATATATATATATACAAAGAAATATATATATATATATATATATATATATATATATATATATATATATATATATATACACATATATTTCTTTCTTTTCGAGATAATTGTTAGCTCGGCGGATATTTATGTAATTCTCATACAGATCAAAGTAAACAAAACAAATTACCGTCAGAAACACTGCTGATATTTACTTTAATGTCTGTTTTTTTTCTGGCATGACTAATTGCAAAAGCAGGATTTTTTTTTCTGCAGAAACAACTGGCTACATTTTACATTCTGTTTTCCGTGTTTTATCTCTTGACTATTTCATAAGCTCCTAAAGAGGCTTTTAAAAAATACTGTAATCGACAGGCATGATGAGATGGACGACGCTCGTAACAGAGAGAAAAAATATGCTCTTTTTTATCAGAACATACTAATCAAAATATGCTCCTTTTTATCGATATATGCTCCTTTTTTAGCAAAATATGCTCCTTCTTATCGAAATATGCTCCTTATCGAAATATGCTCCTTTTATTGCAATATGCTTCTTTTCATCAAAATATGCTCCTTCTTATCGAAATATGCTCCTTTTATTGCAATATGCTTCTTTTTATCAAAATATGCTCCTTCTTATCGAAATATGCTCCCTTTTATCAGTTTTCCTCGGCCTCATCTTTCTTTCCACGCAAACCTACTTACTTACAGAATACATAGCCTACACACAAACGAATATTCCTCTTACACAAGTACACAAACAAATTTGCATATATCTCCTTTGCACCCGCATTTATAAATAAACACACGCACACAAGCAAACATAGAACAGCACAACTGACAGCAAAACACACACACACACACACACACACACACACACACACACACACACACACACACACACACTAAACCTAGATAGAAACAAACACACAAACCCACCACCCACACCAACCCACACTACCCCCCTCCCCCTCCCCCTCCCCCCCTAAAAACCTCCCCATCATCGAACAGACACTGACTCCCCCCCCCACCACCCCCCATTCCCCCATAAAGAAATCAGGAATTTAATTAAAAGTTGTGTGGATTCTCCCGATAGCGGCGGAGGAGGCGCCCACCGCCCGCCCACCGTCCACCGCCCGACGTCCACCGCCCACCGCCCGCCCCCTCCTGCTTCCCTTTCATATTTTTAGTATTCCTTGGTTCCTTCCTTCGTTTCTTCATTTCTTCTCCGTTCTTTATTCCTCCCTCTTGTCTTTCGCATTCCTTTCTTCCTTCCTACTTGTTTATTCCTTTATTTCCTTGTTCCTTTCACCCCCTTTCTTTCTCCTCTCTTCCTTCCCTTTTTATTTCCTTTCTCTTCCCTATTCCTTCCTTCCTTCTTGATTCCCATTCCTCCCTCCCTCCTTCCTTCCTTCCTTCTCCTTTATCCCTTGCATCGCCACCTAAACAACGATGACAATGCTAACAAACAAACAAAAAAACACAAACAAACAAAACGCAACGAAACAAACAATCAAACAAAAACGCAACGAAAAAAAGATAAGAGATAAATAAACGATAAAAAGATAAATAAAATGTTAACGAAAATTATGACGAATCCACCGCTGGGTCATTGTGGCACGGAAGCAGGGAGAATAAAGGGAGAATAAAGGGAGAACAAAGAATGGCTCTTTTGACCCCAAGCGAAAAAGTTGAGGGAAGAAATAGCTTAGGTCGTGCTATGAGGAAAGGGAGAAGGGGGGAAGGGAGAAGGGGAAAGGAAGAAGGGGAGAGGGAGAAGGGGGGAAGGGAGAGGGAGGAGGAGATGGAAGGAAGGGAGAGGGAGGTGTGGATGGCGAGGGGGGGGGGCGATTGGAAAGGGAGAAGGGGGAAAGGAAGAGGAGGGAGGGGAAAGGGGGGAATGGAAGGAAGGAAGGGAGAGGGAAGAGGAATAGGGAAGACGTGGAAGAAAGGAGAGGGCAGTAAGGAAGGAGAAAGAGAGAGGGAAGGGAAAGGGAGGAAGAAGGGAGGGGAAGGAGAGGAGGAGGAGAAAGGCAGGGAGGAGGAGAAAGGGACGGAGGAGGGAGAGAGAGGGATGGTGATGGATGAGAGGAATGGGGAATGGAAAGAGAGAGCGGAAAGGAAGGGAAGGAAGGAGGGGGGAAGGTGGTGAAAAAGGGGAAAAGAGAGGGAGAAAGAGAGGGAGGGAGGGAAGGAGAGGGAGGGATGAGACGTAAGGAGCAATTATAGAGGGAGAAAGTGAAAGGGAGAGATGGAATGAGGGAGGGGAAGGGGGGGGGCAATGAGGGATGAAGAGGAAGGATGGAAGAGAAAGGGATAAAATAAGGGAAGAATGGAAGGTCAGAAGAGAAAAGAGAAGAGATGGAGAGATGATGAAGAGACGGAAGGAAAAAGAAGAGAGACAGGAGGAGGAGAGAGACAGCAAAGAAGCCAGTAAAAAAAAAAAAGAAAAAGAAAAAGAAAAAAAAAATAGATTAAAAAAAATCATAATAAAATAAATAATGATAATAAAAAAAATAATAATAATAAATAAATAAAATAAATAAATAAATAAATGAATAAAAATAATTTAAATAATAATGATAAATAAATAGTAAAATAAAAAATATATAAAATAATAAAAAAAAATTAAAAAAATAAAAATAAAATAATAATAATAATAATGATAATAATAATAATAATAACAATAATAATAACAATAATAATAATAATAATAATAATAATAATAATAATAATAATAATAATAATAAACGTTCAGAAGAAACTCGTGCCCCTTTTCCCTCCCGCATAAATTCCAGCGTCGTTTTCCCAGATTACACGGGGTGAAAACTCGCGGAATTGCCGAGAATTACAACACAGCCACAACCAAAAGGGGGGGGGGGGGAAGGGGGGGAGGTAATAACAGCAGGGGGGGGGGGGTAATAACAGCGAAGGAGTAAGTCATCTCGCCGCCGAATGGGAGATAGAGGAAAGGCGAATAAAGTTGGGGGCGAGGGAGAAACGGCGCTAACATGCCCAGATCTCAAAGGCAGGAAGAGGCGGTGGAAATGGCCACCACATAAAAGAATTGAAATTATCGACGCCACACGCCACATACCGTCCAACTGACTACAACCACAACATAACTCATACTTACACTATCAACCACTACTGCCCCCCACCCCACCCCCACCCCCATCCCCACCGCCCTCTGCCAACCAACCCAAAAATCCTCCCCACACTCACCCACCGCCCACACTTACCCACAGCTCTCACCCACCGCCCAACACTCACCCACCGCCCAACACTCACCCACCGCCCAACACTCACCCACCGCCCAACACTCACCCACCGCCCAACTCACCCACCGCCCACCACTCACCCACCGCCCACCACTCACCCACCGCCCCACCACTCACCCACCGCCCACCACTCACCCACCGCCCAACACTCACCCACCGCCCACACTCACCCACCGCCCACACTCACCACCGCCCACCACTCACCCACCGCCCCACTCACCCACCGCCCAACACTCACCCACCGCCCACACTCACCCACCGCCCAACACTCACCACCGCCCAACACTCACCCACCGCCCAACACTCACCCACCGCCCACACTCACCCACCGCCCACACTCACCCACCGCCCACACTCACCCACCGCCCACACTCACCCACCGCCCAACACTCACCCACCGCCCACACTCACCCACCGCCCAACACTCACCCACCGCCCAACACTCACCCACCGCCCAACACTCACCCACCGCCCAACACTCACCCACCGCCCAACACTCACCCACCGCCCAACACTCACCCACCGCCCACACTCACCCACCGCCCAACTCACCCACCGCCCACACTCACCCACCGCCCAACTCACCCACCGCCCAACACTCACCCACCGCCCAACATTTACCCACGCCCCACACACCCTCCACACACCCCCACACCCTCCCACAGCTCCCCCCCCCCCCCCCCACCGCACCACAGAGCGAAAGAGCTTTGTATTGAAGGAAAAGTTTCCCGGAAAAAGATAACCTTTGAAGCCTCGCACAAGGGCGGTCGCTGCCTTTCGTGGTATCGGTCTTAAAAATAATCTTAATAAAAAATAAAATAAGAGACTGGGAGAGGGAGAGAGGGTGAGAGGGAGGGAGAGGGGGAGAGGGAGAGGGAGAGAGGGAGGGAGAGAGAGAGGGAAAGGGAGAGGAGGGGAGAGGTGAGGAGAGGAGAGGAGAGGAGAGGAGAGGAGAGGAGAGGAGAGGTGAAGAGAGGAGAGGAGAGGAGAGGAGAGGAGAGGAGAACAGAGGAGAGGAGAGGAGAGGGAGAGAGAGAGAGAGAATAGAGAGAGCGAGAAAAGCGAGAGGCAGAGACACTTCTCACTTATCTCTATATGTTATTCTATATAAAGAAAAGACAATACAAAAAACTTATTGTGTTAACATTTTCAGTGACCGAATTTTAAATGTTCGAAAGAATGTTTTCAATAAAGATAAATTGATAAACTGATACATTTATCCAAATCCAGAAAAAAAAATAATGCAAGAAATATACAAACACTACAACCAAATAATACTATGAAAACTACAGAAAATGATCACACACACAAAAAACGTTTCAATGCGTGAACACAGACTTCGGAATTGCTTATTCAAAGATATTTATACAAAACAAGATTCTTCCACAAAGCTCTTCTGCTAAGAAAAACTTTCACACAAAAAAGAAAAAAAATATATATTTATCACCGAGAAAAATACACTAAGGTTAAATTTTGCAAAGAGGAATATAGACTAAGACGCGGCCACTGTATCTTAAAATAACACTGAAACGGAGATACTGTGTGATTATTTTACCACAACTGGTGCATTACGAAAAAAAAATGTTATATCTATTAAGTCATGTTAGATTTTTTTCTCTCTTTTTTCTTTACCTTTTTTCGTGTTCACTCACTCACTCTCACTCACTCACTCACTCACTCACTCACTCACTCACTCTCTCTCTCTCTTTCACACAGACACATACACACACACTCTCTCTCTCTCTCTCTCTCTCTCTCTCACTCTATCTACTCTCACTCTCACTCTCACTCTTCTCTCACTCTCTCCTCTTCACCCTCTCTCTCACTCTCTCACTTCTCTAACTCTCTCACTCTCTCTCTCCTCTCCACTCTCTCACTCTCTCACTCCTCTTTCACTCTCTCACTCTCTCACTCTCTCACTCACTCACTCACTCACTCTCTCATTCTGCCTGCCACCACTTATAGGACAGAGTGTATATATACATATGTATATACATGTACATATGTATATATACACATATACGTGCACACACATTTATATATACATACACATATACATATATATACATACACATATATACATATATACGTATACATATACATACATAGACGTATTGATCTGTTTACATACACATATATATACATATTTACATATATGGATGTACAAGTATTTATCTATCCATATATGTATGTACAAGTATTTATCTATCCATATATGTATATATACAGTCGTATATGTATATATATATACATATACATACATATACAAATTTCACTTATCCTCTCAAATTCTATTTTTTCTGGTGCTATTATATATGTAGATTGTATTAACTTTTTGATAGAACACTATAGAATATAAAAATTCATATTCATGAATGATAATTTTATACTTATAAAATGACTTATGATTTATTTGTATCTGCTGTCATATGTGTAAGATTCTATTGTCTGAAGTTTATAGAAAGTTTTTCCTGAAGTTTTTAAAAAATGTGAGGATCAAGAAGAAGCTATTGTTTAGTTGAAGTGATATACGAAATGATATGTCGATAGTTTAGGAAAAGTTTTGGAACGTTTACGACGGTCTCTCGATGGGTAGGCCGAAAGGGTTTGGAAGGGTGATGCCTGCTGCTATCTTTGATTCAATTTATAAAGATGAATGATGATTGTCTTGGATTTTGTTGTAGCTTGAAATATTCTCGTGGCTTCAAGTGTAAGTAAAATCATGAGGAAAAAATGAAATTTGTCATGGGATGTTCATTAACTTCCATTTAAGTAAACGTTGTGGCTTCACAGCCATCGAGAGCATGTGTCCAGGTATGTTTTTTTCCGGAATAACCAAGGCTGTATTCATTTATATATGTTTGAAAATCAATGCTGAATAATCACTTGAAAGAAATACCTAGTCTAAAATTATATAATTGAGCTTTACCAATTTGATATTAATGTTATCCTTTTTTATTTACTTATTATCTGGATATATTTTGATACCAAAATTATATACATTTTTGTGTTTTCCCATCGTTGAGAAGAGAAATACTTTTTTTTTTACAAACACCTGTCAGCTATCAGATGTTTGCCAGAGGAACATGGTCTAACACAAGATCTCTCTGTTAACAGACACTATTATTTCAGAGTGATTTCTGATATAATGAGTTGATGGGCGATTGCACATCCTCCATGAGGTCTAGGTGAGGAGGAAGGCATGATAAGGTGTAACAATATAAACCATATGTTATATATGGTATCTATATATATATATATATATATATATATTATATATATATATAATACATATGCATATATACATATATATGCATAAATACAATATATACACTATCTCTATTATATATATATATATATATATAATATATAGTATAGTATATAAGATTATATACTATATATATAGATATATTAAAAAGTGATGATATATAGATAGATATATATAGAGATAGATAAAATTTATGAATATATATATATAGAATATATAATTGAGCAGGTATTAGTAGATATAGCTATAATAATATATATATTATATTATATATATATATATATATAAGATATAGATATATATATATATATATATTATATATATATAATATTATTTTTTATATTATTTATATATGCATTTTATATTTATATACGATATCATATTTTAAATCATAAAAATTTTAATAAAGAAATGCGTTATTTACATAAAAATATATAAATGCTATATGTGTATATTTAAAAAACATATATATATATTATATATTTTTTTATATAATATATAAAATATAAAAATTATATACCTACAATATAAAAATAAAAAATATATAAAAAAATAAAATATATATTATATTTATATATATATATATAATATAATATATATAAAAATTTTATATTATAAAATATATATAATGCGATATTAGGAGAAAATTATCTGAAACAATAATACAAAAAAAAATAATAAAACATCTGTGGGGGGCAATGAACGTGCACATGCAGTCATTGTGCGACATGCTTCGTTCTTTTTTATATATTGTTTTTGTTTTGTGTTTTTTCCTTAACGTTGGCATTAATTTTGTTGTTATTGTTGATTCTAATGTTCCAGTCTCAGGGATCACCTAAGAGCGAATGAAGAACTCGATGAAACGAATCAAAAATAATAAAAAATTAAAAAAAAAAAAAAAGAAAAAATAAAAAAAAAAATAAAAAAAAAAATGATAATGATAATGATAATGAAATGAAATGATAATAATAATAATAATAATAAATAATAATAAATAATAATAAATAATAATAATAATAATAGAATGTAAACAAATAAACAAATTAACAAAATGGCCTTTGACCCGCATCCAAACCGATACGGATTTTCCCCCGAACACCTTTCTCTTTGCCAAAGCGCCGCCACACACGGGTCTTTGAAGACGCCTTTTAATGACGCCAATACACAATAAAAAATGTGTTTAGGTATATTCATCCACGACGCCCAAGTACACACTCATTCGCGTGCTTAGATGTATGCAAATATATGTGTATATATGTAAAGCACACATAAGGTCGTTTTCGTAATATTTCCGAAACCCCTTTGATACACTCTGATACATGATACATTTTCGCCCTTTAGGTCTACATCACTGTTGAAACATATTTTCATTTTATATCAGAACATGCCTCTAACTTGATCCCGTTTGATACAGCCAATCAGAGCGCGATATTTTTCAGATATATTTCAGGCAGTCTCAAATGGGGATTTATATTTTCATTAATTATGCATCGCATCGTAAGTTTCTTGATAAAACTTTTTTTTATTGTAAGGTTGCATAAAATGTTTCTGTGCCTTTCTAGCAGTACATCAAATGCATGTTCACTCTATATGGGTAAGATTTTAAGTCAATTATGGCGGTCGCTGGAACGACATGGTAAGAATTTCCAACGTGTCCGAGTCATATCACGTGGTATTGACCTCGGTGGAATGAATGTCTTCAAAATCAGTCTCTACCTCTATGATAAAGCTTACAGGCTCATAAATTATCAAAGAAAATGCTGTGTCTCTTGATTTGTTGACATAATTCAATCAATGAGTCAAGTAAATGTCCGTGATCATTGGAATTACCCAGTTGTCCGATTTGGACACGGAACTCACTCGCGGTGGATACGATGAGATGCAAAACCTTAAGCAATTTCCACGTTTCATATGAAGTACAATGTATGTAATAAGGAAAAAATATAGTTTGACAAAATTTTGAGAAATACATTTAAACTTTACACAGCCTTGTGAAGCTGAGAGTGGTGTGTATGAACAATATAAGTTGCAGAGTAGTCGGGTACTTTCTCCATTTAATTTGCAGCTTCCACAAAGTTTTGCTTGTAATTAAAAATCATACTAGCATCTGTGTACTATAATAGTTTTCTACTGACTTTTTATGCGAAATATATAAAGACAACTTTTTCAATACTTATAGGTCAGTGCAAACTTTGATGATGCTACAAATAAGGCCAAAAATGCCGTTAATAACGATGATGATGATGATGATGATGATGATGATGATGATGATGATGATGATGATGATGATGATGATGAAGATGAAGATGAAGATGAAGATGAAGATGAAGATGAAGATGAAGATGAAGATGAAGATGACGATGACGATAATGACGATGATGACGATGACGACGACGATAAAGATAAAGATACAGATAGATATTGATATGGAAGATGATGAGATATGATAATAATAATGACAATAATAATATCTTCTCAATAATAATAATAATAGTACTAATACTAATACTACTAATAAAAAAAATAATAATAATAAACGCTTCTTGTACACTATACAATCAACCTTACCCCAGCCACGGTAAACACACAGCGCTGTACCCTATCGCAGATGTCATTGCAAATGTTTTCACTGCCACAGCTGTTATCCACACCTTTAAAATACTCTTCCCCCTCCCCCTCCCCCCCCCTTTACCACAATGTCTCAGCAAACTCCCAGTAAACTCAGCAAACTGTGCCGGTCAGACCGCATCCAAGCCGCCAGTTTAACTTGTCGAATATTATTGTAAGGAAGGATGGCTGCGAAAGGAGAGGTGGAGAGGAGAAGGAGAAGGGGGGAGAGGGAAAGGGAGAAGGGGAAGGGGAGGGAGAGAGGAAGTGGAGAGGAAAGGGAGAAGGGGAGGGGAAGAGGGAGAGGTAGTGGAGAGGAAGTGGGAAGGGGAGGGAGAGAGGAAGTGGAGAGGAAAGGGAGAAGGGGAGGGGAAGAGGGAGAGGTAGTGGAGAGGAAGTGGGAAGGGGAGGGAGAGAGGAAGTGGAGAGGAAAGGGAGAAGGGGAGGGGAAGAGGGAGAGGAAGTGGGAAGGAGGGAGAGATGAAGTGTAGAGGAGGGGGAGGGGCGGAGAGGAAAGGGAGAAGGGGGAAAGGGAGAGGAGAGGAGAGAAGTGGAACCGCCCCCTTTTTTATTCCCTTCCTCTCTCCCTTTCCTTCTCTTTTTTCTCCTCTCCCTTGGTTCCCTCCCCCCCCTTCCTCTCTCATTTTCCTTTTTTTCCTCTCTCCCTTGGTTCCCTTCCTCTCTCCCTTTCCTTCTCTTTTTTCTTCTCTCCCTTGGTTCCTTTCCTCCCTTCTTCCCACCCTTTCCTTCTCTTTTTTCCTCTCTCCCTTCCGTTCCCTTCCTCCCTTATTCTCTCCCTTTCCTTCTCTTTTTTCCTCCCTCCTTTCCTTCCTCTCTCCCTTGGTTCTCTTCCTCCCTTCCTCCCACCCTTTCCTTCTCTCTTTTCCTCTCTCCCTTCCGTCCCCTCTGCAACCGGTGCCAAAGCCAATATAGTCTCCCTGGGTGCCTTTGATGACGTCATCATCACGCTGCATGACCGGAAGTGGCGCTGTCACTTGTCCAAGAGGCAAAATAACTGAAGTTCCTTTTTTAATGCCGTTTTTCTTTTTAATACAGTTCACGCTACATAAATGCACACACACACACACACACACACACACACACACACACACACACACACACACACACACACACACACACACACACACATATATATATATATATATATATATATATACATACATACATACATACATACATACATACATACATACATACATACATACATACATACATACATACATACATACATACATATACATACATACATACATACATACATACATACATACATACATAAATACATACATACATACATACATACATGCATGCATACATACATACACAAACAGACAGACAAGCGCGCACACACAAACACACACACACACACACACACACACACACACACACACACACACACACACACACACACACACACACACACACACACACACACACACACACACACACACACACCTAATCCCTCACCCATTCACCTGAGCCAATTAAGTCCCTAACGACAGGTAATTCCACAGAAGGAAGGACTTCAAAACCATCACACATATTATACGAAAGAGCCACTAGTAATGAGCCGAGTTAATTGGCCAAACCATAAGGCTGCTTTCATCATGATTAATTAGCGAAGCCACAGGATGCTCATCAATTAACTAATTACTGTAAAAATCACCGTAGGGTTTTGAGAAATGAGAGATTAATGATATGACAAATTTAGTAGCGTTGGTATATATTATGAGTTTCAGGATTACGAATGAGAGCAAATATAAATAAATACATAAATAAATAAACCAGTAAATATACAAGTAAATATATTACCTCGTAGATAAATAACAAATGAAATAAAGGAAAACGACTAAGGCATAACTGAAATACGGTGACGATCAACACCAAAGAAAACGATCTATTTCTCTCCTTCGCCGTCTTCGCAACGAAAAAAAAATCTGCCATTAACGAATCTACGCATTATTAAAGAAAACGACATTCATTACGCACAAAATTTATTGCGTTACACTTTAAAGAACCAATAATATGGCACGCCATAGCTCGACGCGAATAACACTGGAGGTCGAACGCGGGTGTGCGGTCATATCACAGTACGCACGGGAGGTAGGGGAACGAAAGGGAGGGGGAGGGGGAGGTAGAGGAACGAAAGGAAGAGAGGGAGGGGGAGGGGGAGGTAGGGGAACGGAAGGGAGGGAGGGGGGGGAACGGAAGGGAGGGAGGGGGAGGGACAGACAGGGAGGGGGGAGGGGGAGGGAGAAAGCGGTAGAGAGAGACAGCGAAAGACAGACAAAAACAAAAACCAAAGAGAGAAAGTAAAAAAAAAAAGTAAACTAAGAAAGAAAGAAAAAAAGAGAACATGGCCACCACTTTGACAAGATCACCACTTGAACCTCCTGTTTACAAAGACTAGAAATAGCCTATATCACAGAACATGTACTGAACTTGATCCAAAGAGTACTAACAATGTACTAAACGGCCATATAAGCTGATTAAGTTTCTCCTCTCACTAAATAAGGGTTTGTTTCCATAGCAACGTCCATATTCGTCTGGTGATTCTTGTTCTTGTTTGGTTATTATCATCATCATTATTATTATTACCTTCATTTTTACTATTAGTATCGTTATCATTATTATTATTACCTTCATTATTAGTATTAGTATCGTTATCATTATCAATTATTATTATTACCATTATTATTATCATCATTGTTATTCAGAATTTCATTAATCATATAA
>NC_051395.1:46120835-46129071 GCF_015228065.2 Penaeus monodon | reverse complement strand
AGACACGGACTTACCGACTGCTCGCACTGGCTGAGAAATGAACACTATCCCGTGAACAGTTGCTGCTGTTCAGAAAGTTATTAGGGTAACATGAACTTTTCCTTAGAAGTGAAAGGCGGAGTAGGAAGGAAATGAAAGGACGAGGAAGGGGGAGGAGAGGAGAGGAAGGGATGAAGGAAAAGGACGAAGAGGGAGACGGAGGAGAGGGAGAAGGGGAAGAGGAAAGGGGAGAGGAAGGGGTGAAGGAAAAGGACGAAGAGGGAGAGAAGGGGAGACGGAGGAGAGGGAGAAGGGGAAGAGGAAAGGGGAGAGGAAGGGGTGAAGGAGGAGAAAGAGAAGGAGAAGGACAAGGAAGGGAGCGGAAGAAAGGGGAGAAGGGAGAAAGAGGGTAAGAAGGAACAGAAAGGGAGTTGGGAAGAGGGAAAGAAGAGAGAGAGGGAGAGGAAGACGGGGAAGGGAGAAAGAAGAAGGGAGAAGAGGAGTAAGATAGGAGCAGAGAGGGCGATAAGAAAGAAGGGGAAAAGATAAAGGGGGGAAGGAAGGCGAGATAGAAGGAGGAAAAAAAAAGATAGAGTAAAAAAAAAAAAAAAGATGGAGAGACGGGGGAGAAACGGAGAAGGAGTGTGAGAGGAAATAGGGAGGAGGGGGGGGGGGATGGGAGTATGAGCGGGAGGGGGGGTGACACTCCCCCACCGGCACTTCTCATACTATTATCTTCCCACTGACTATCAAAAGTAATGCAGACGAAATAAACTTCAATATCAAAGGCATAAATTCACCCCCCCCACAGGCATTAAAACCATCATGGCATCATAGAATATTCGCGCGTAACTTATATAAGAATAAGAATAAACTCGATCTAACTTTGAAAACAACTTAAAAATAAATCAATAAAACGCATAATTATAAAAAGCTTCAACAAACCAACACACAAGAGGTGGGTTTCCTTCCCTAAGTTTAAAACGTACTCGTTTAATCATTATTATGTACAAAAATACTATTCGTAAACATATCGTCATCAGCTGATTTCCGTTTAAAAAAAACCGTCTGAAAATCCACAGGAAAATAGGCTCTCTGTCTTTTTATTTCTTTATATCTTTCTCTCTTTCTCTTTTCATTTTCTTCCAATCCTCTCTGTTTCTATGTATCTCTCTCTCTGTCTCTCCGTCTCTCTCTCTGTCTCTGTCTGTCTCTGTCTTTCTCTGTCTCTGTCTGTCTCTGTCTTTCTCTGTCTCTGTCTGTCTCTGTCTTTCTCTGTCTTTCTCAGTCTCTGTCTTTCTCAGTCTTTCTCTGTCTTTCTCAGTCTCTGTCTTTTTCAGTCTCTGTCTTTCTCTGTCTTTCTCTGTCTCTGTCTTTCTCTGTCTTTCTCTGTCTCTGTCTTTTTCAGTCTCTGTCTTTCTCAGTCTCTGTCTTTCTCAGTCTTTCTCAGTCTCTGTCTTTCTCTGTCTTTCTCAGTCTCTGTCTTTCTCTGTCTCTCTCTTTTTCAGTCTCTGTCTTTCTCTGTCTTTTTCAGTCTCTGTCTTTTTCAGTCTCTGTCTTTCTCTGTCTTTCTCAGTCTCTGTCTTTCTCAGTCTCTGTCTGTCTCTGTCTGTCTCTGTCTGTCTCTTTCTGTCTCTGTCTCTGACTCTGTCTCTCTCTCTCTCTCTCTCTCCCTTTCTCTCTCCCTCTCCCTCTCCCTCTCCCTCTCCCTCTCCCTCTCCCTCTCCCTCTCCCTCTCCCTCTCCCTCTCTCTCCCTCTCCCTCCCGTGAGTCAGCTACACCTCCACCTGACAACACCTGACGATTCTTCCAACAACCTCGCCGACACCTACGCACCTCCTCCAAGACCCTCTGACGCCCCTTGGCGCTTCCTGCTGACGTCTCCTGACGTCTCCTGACACTTCCTGCTGACGCATCCTGACACATTATCACGTTGGTTGAGGGCACGTCCAGACACCTTGCGTAGGCGTGCCGGGTGTCATTCGTGTGTTTCCCTTCGTGCGACTTTCGCATTCGTGTTGTCTGAGAGAGGATTGCGTAGGTGAGGAAGAATGGAGGAGGAGGAGGAGGAGGAGGAGGAGGAGGAGGAGGAGGAGGAGGAAGAGGAGGAGGAGGCGGAGGAGGAGAGAGAGGAGGAGGAGGCGTGAGGAGGAGGAGGAGGCGCAGGAGGAGGAAGTGAAGGTAGGAGGAGGAGAATGAGGAGGAGGAGGAGGAGGAGGAGGGGAGGAGGAGGAGACGAGGACGAGGACGAGGACGACGAGGAGGACGAGGAGGAGGACGAGGAGGAGGAGAGGAGGAGGAGGAGGAGAAGGAGGAGGAGGAAGAAGAAGAAGCGGAGGATAAGGATATGGAGAAAGAGAAGGAAAAGGAAAAAGGAAAATCAGAAGGGAAAAACGAGTAGCGGGATTGGAAGGAAAAGGAAAAGAAAGAAGAAAAAGGAAAAAAAAAAGGAAAAGGGGAAGAGGAAAAAAAGAAAAAAAAAAGAAGAGAAGAAGAGTGATAAGCATAAGAAAATAAGGCAATGCGCCCGTGAATCATATCTCCCGCACCCCGCCCACGCCCACGACAATCTCAATCTCGCTTTACACACTCGCTCGCACGCCCGTACGCCCACACGACACAAATACAACGACATGTACACATGACTGCAACTATAACCATACATAGGTACACATGAGAGCATACATACGTACACAGATGCATCCTCTAGCATTTATACGAGGATGCAACCCAACACAGATACATTCACAGTAGAACATATAATTTTACGAATGTCGTCTACACTGTATACCTATAAACCCGTACACACTCCATGTACGTTTCGGCCATGTACGTTTTCGGAGTGCACACGGCTTAAAGCACCCTTCACGCCCCACTTCACGCCCACAGCACAATTCACCCTTTTCATCACTCGACGAAAACCCACAACAACCAGCCACTTCGACGCCCCTCTTATTTATCGCTCTCTGTCTCTCCTTCCCTTCGCTTTTCTCTCCTTCTCTTCGCTCTCTCTCCTTCTCTTTGCTCTTTCTCTCCTTCTCTTTGCTCTTTCTCTCCTTCTCTTTGCTCTCTTTCTCTCCTTCTCTTTGCTCTCTTTCTCTCCTTCTCTTTGCTCTCTTTCTCCCCTTCTCTTTGCTCTCTCTCCTCTTCGCTCTCTTTCTCTCCTTCTCTTCGCTCTTTCTCTCCTTCTCTTCGCTCTCTCTCCTTCTCTTCGTTCTCTTTCTCTCCTTCTCTTCGCTCTCTTTCTCTCCTTTTCTTTGCTCTCTCTCTCCTTCTCTTCACTCTCTTTCTCCCCTTCTCTTCGCTCTCTTTCTCTCCTTCTCTTCGTTCCCTTTGCTCTTCCTCTCCTTCTCTTCGCTTTCTCCTTCTTTTCGCTCTCTATCTCTCCTTCTCTCAGCTCTTTTCTCTTTTGTCCATCTCTTTACGGAACTCTTTCTTCATTATACTTATTTTTATTTTCATTCCCGTTTTTCTTTCTTTCTTTCCGTCTTTTTCTTCCTTCCCGCTGTTTCCTCTCCTTTCAACCTCCTCCTTCTTCTCCCCTCCCTCCCTCTCTCTCCTCTCTCCATCCCCTCCCCTCCCTCCCTCTTTACCCTTCCCCTCCTCTTCCTCCTCCTCCCCCTCCCACTCCCCTCCCACTCCCACTCCCCTCCCCCTCCTCCTCCCCTCCTTTTCTTCCTCTTCCTCCTCCCCCTCCCCCTCTGCTTCCTCCTCCCCCTCCCCCTCCTCTTCCTCCCACCTACACCCCCCTCCCCCTTCCCCCTCCCCCCTGAGTCCGCCTCCCGCGCAGACATTATCATCGCGATCTTCGGGCGGGAACGCCGTTAGCCGCGTGCATCGTCACGTACAGCTCTCGCGCCGCGCTTTCCCCTACCCCCCTATTCTGCCCCCTCCACCCCTTCCCTGCACCTCCTCGGTTCCTTTTTTTTCCCTTCTTTACCCTTCTCCTGCTCCCTCTATCCCTTCCATTTTGCTTGCTACCATTCTCCTTACCTCCACTTACCACCCCTGCCTTTCCCTCTGTTCCTATACCTCTTCTCTATCCCCTCTTTCTGCCCTGCCCTACCCTCTCTCCCTATACCCCTTCCCTACCCTATATCATATACCCCTGCCCTACCCCCTCTTCCTATACCCCTTTCCTACCCCCTCTTCCTATACTCTTGTCCCTATCCTTTCACTTCCACTTCCCCCTCCCTCTTTATCCTCATACCCCATCCGCCTTCACGAAGCATGAGTGGTAATGAGCTCATCTTATTCCGTATGCTATGTTAACCATTGATTCTGAATACTTTTTTTTTTTTTTTTTTTTTTTTTTTGTGTGTTGTGGTGTGTGTGTGTTGTGTGGTGTGTGTGTGTGTGTGTGTGTGTGTGTTGTGTGTGTGTGTGTGTGTGTGTGTGTGTGTGTGTTTTAAGTATTCCACATATTCTAATCTGTTATACTTAAGTTTTGTATGCGAAACGGAGGCCCACACAGGGACTTATTTAAGATAGGGGTGAGGATAACCTAAGTTACCTCATCCTCTTGTCTCAACAAAACTTGTCAAAGTCAAAATCAAAATTCTTCCCCCCCCCCTAACCCATTCTAACTCCCCTTTATTCGTCATTTTAACTTTCCCCTCTAACCCATTAAAAAAAAATTCACCCTTTTTAACCCATTCTTTCTCCCTATCTCAACTTCCTCTCCTTTGAAACCCATTCTAACTTCCCTAACTTTCCCTCTTTCGCTCCTCTAACTTTCTCTCCTCCCTTATTCTCTTTTTATTGCAGTTTTCCCCTAGCCCCTCTTTCAACTCGTTCCCCTTTCCATTACTACGCTCTCCCCCCCCCCCTTTCCTCCTATTCCAACTTTCTCCTCTTCCTCCTCCTCCTAATCCTCCTCCTTATCCTCATCCTCATCCTTATTCTCATCCTTATCCTTATCCTTGTCCCTTATCCTCATCCTTATCCTTGTCTTTATCCTCATTCTCCTCATCCTCCGTATTCGTGCTTTGTCCCTGTTTCCTGAACTCTCTTTATTCCAATATCCTTCTCCCCTCATTCCGAATTTCGACCTTCCTATCTAGTCCAAATTTTCCCCTCATTCCCTTCCTACTTTTCACCCCCCCCCCCATTAAGCCACTCGAACTTGAACCCACTATCGCCTCCCCCCCCCCACACCCCCCACCTTTAAATACCTCTCTTTCCCTCCTATCCTCCCCTCCTTGCAACTCCTTCTTCCATCCTCTCCCTCCTCCCCCTTCTCCTTCCTTCTCCCCTTTTCACCTACTCCCTCAATCCTCCTCCTCCCTCTTTCCTCTCCAACACCACTCCTTCCATTTCTCCCCTCTCTCCTTCTCTTATCCATCCCCCCCCCCCATTCGATTCCCTTCATTTCACCTGCTAGTTTCCCCTTCCCCTCCCCCCTTTATAGGATCTTTCTTCCCCATCCTCCCCTTATCTCTTTCTTCCTCCTCCCTTCTCCCTTCTCCCTCCCTCCCTCCTCCCTTCTCCCTTCTCCCTCCACTCCCTTCCTTCTCCCGTCTCCCTTCTCCCTCCTTCCCTCCACTCTCCTCCCTCCTCCTTTTCTTCCTCCCCTCTCTTCCCTCCACTCTCCCCCTCCTCCCTTACTTCACGCCCCCCCCCCTCCACTGCCACTTTAAAATCAACAGACGATAGTCGATAATCAAATCACCATCGTCATCAGCTTAATTACCATCATCAGTATCATTTCTGAAATTCTTATCGTCAATTATCACCTTCGATATAATTAATGGCGGTGTTCTTATCGCTCTTGTTCCGACGAACATTTACAAACATTATTATTTACTCTATTATTATTATTATTATTTTTCAAGCTTTTTTTTTTTTTTTTTTTTTGTCATGCGCCCCATCCTCGCTTTTTTTTCCCTTCTTCTTCTTTTATTTCTGTTTTCTTTTGTTCCTCTTCTCCTTCTCCCTTACCTCTTCCTTTTCTTCATTTTTTCTTCTTACTCCTCTTCCTAGAAAAAGGAGATGGAGAAGAAGAGGAGGAGAAGGAGGAGGAGGAGGTGGAAGAGGAGGAGGAGGAGGAGGAGGAAGGAGGAGGAGGAGGAGGAGGAGGAGGAGGAGGAGGAGGAGGAGGAGGAGGAGGAGGAGGAAGAAGAAGAAAAAGAAGAAGAAGAAGAAGAAGAAGAAGAAGAAGAAGAAGAAGAAGAAGAAGAAGAAGAAGAAGAAGAAGAAGAAGAAGACGAAGAAGAAGAAGAAGAAGAAGAAGAAGAAGAAGAAGAAGACGAACACGAAGAAGAAGAAGAAGAAGAAGAAGAAGAAGAAGACGAACACGAAGAAGAGAAGAAGAAGAAGAAGAAGAAGAAGAAGACGAACACGGACACGAAGACGAAAGGAGAAAGAAAAAGATGAAACAAAAGAAGAAGTAGAAGAAAGAGGAAGAAGAAAAAAATGACGATGAACGATGAAGAGAAGAACAAGGAAGAGCGTGGGCGAGGGAGGGCGTGGGAAGAACAGACACATGTGCGACATCCGACCGCTCCCCCCCCTCTCACCCTCCCCCCTCCCCCTCCCCCTACCCACCTACTCCATCTCCCTTCACCCTTTCTCCTTCCTCCCTCTCCCTCTTCTCCTTTCTCTTACTCTCCCTTTTATCCCTCCCCCTCTCCCTTCTCCCCTCCTCTCTTCAACCTCCCTTCCCCCTTCTCCTCCTTCCTCCTCCTCCCCTTCCCCTTCCTCCTCTCCCTTCACCTTCCCCTTCCCCCTCTCCCTTTCCCTCCCCCTCTCTCCCTTCCCCCTCCCCCCCTTCTCTACCTCCAAACCCCCTTCCCCTCCCCCCCTCTCTTCAACCTCCACCCCCCTTCCCCCTTTAAACTGTTCCTTCAGGTGTTTGCAAAGTTGCAATGCGAAAGGGTGATGCGTCAAGCAGCTGGCAGAACTAACCCCATTTTTCTTAAGACATTTTTCTTAAGACAACAGTATTAATGTCAGTATGAACATCGAAGTCAGCGTCATCAGCGTCGACGTCAGTATGGGAACATCAACATACGAACTTCAGCTGTGAGGATCAACAACAACAACAGCAACAACAATAACAACAACAACGAAAAGTCAACATAGAATTTCGTCATCACCATCACCGTCATCATCATCACCATCACAATCTCCATTACTATCACCATCGTTATCATCATCAACAACAATGACAACACCATCCTCACTTTCACCACCATAACAAACAGTCAACAACAAAAGCAACGAAAACACAATAACCACACCAACGATAAAACACCACCATCACCATCACCACCACTATCACTACCATCACCACCATCACTATCACCACCCCTAAACCCCACTCTCATCACCATCACCACCCCCAACTCCCACTCACCCCACCATCAACACCACCACCATCACCCCACCATCACCACCACCACCATCACCACTCCTAAGACCTCTATTCACCATCACCACCCCCAACACCCCCACTCACCCCCATCACCATCACCCCCACCCCCACCATCACCACCACCCCCACTCACCCCCACCACTCTTCGCCACCACTAAATCTCTCCGAGGATATTAAGCTCTTTCTCCTCTCCCTCTTTTCGCCAACAAGCACAATTCTCCGGGCCGAGCGTCCCATTGTGGAGGGCGGTGTGGCTTACAGGTTGAGGCGAGGCACGCCGGCCTGATTCTTGCCTGCTTCTGCTTGGGAACGTTTGCTTGTTTCGGTTATTACGCCTTTGGCTTTTCCTTGTTTTTCGTGTTTGTTTTTTTGTTTGTTGCATTTTTTGTTTGTTTGTTGATTGTTGTTTTTTCTCTCGGTCTGTGTTTCTCTTTCCTTTTTCTCTTTCTCTCTCGTTCTTCATTCCCAACTTTTCTTCTTGTTCTCACCGGGTCTGAGCCTGCGTGTCTCCCTTTTCTCTATCTGTCTCTGTCTGCCTGCCTGCCTGCCTGCCTGCCTGCCTGCCTGCCTGCCTGCCTGCCTGCCTGCCTGCCTGCCTGCCTGCCTGCCTGCCTGCCTGCCTGCCTGCCTGCCTGTCTGCCTGCCTGTCTCTGTCTCTCTCCCGATCCCTGCCCCCCCTTCCTCTCCCTCACCCTCATCCTCCCCCTCCCCCTCCTTCACCTCCCTCCCCCTTCCTTTCCCTTTCCCTCTCCCTCCCCCTCCCCCTCCTTCCTCTCCCCCTTCTTCCTCTCCCTCTCCTTCTCCCTCTCCCTCACCCTCACCCTCCTTCCTCTCCCTCTCCCTCACCCTCATCCTCGTCCTCTCCCTCACGCACTTCCACTC
>NC_051395.1:46098335-46103335 GCF_015228065.2 Penaeus monodon | reverse complement strand
TTTCCAAAAAAAAAATTTCCCCCCCCACACGAAGCACCGGATCGTATATATATATCTCCTGCACAATGGCCGCCGTTCCTCGCTTATCCGGACCGTCTTCCCACCCGCGTGCCTCCACCTGAGTGCCTCCACCCGAGGGCCTCCGCCTGAATCCCTCCACCCGCGTGCCTCCACCCGAGTCCCTCCACCCGAGTGCCTCCACCCGAGTCCCTCCACCCGAGTGCCTCCACCCGCGTCATCTGCATGCCTCCACTCGAGTGCCTCCACACATCCACTTGTGCTGTCCCTTGTCCGCTCTCCCGTCCATGGCGGGTCCACTGAGTCTACACACCTTTCTCTTTTCTTGTCTTTCCTACTTTTTATTTTATTTTCTTTCTTTCTTTTCTCTTTCATTTGTTCACGTCTCGTCTCGTTGTTTGTTTTCCCCTTTTTTTTCTCTTTCTTCCCTTCCTTTTTTTCTTCTCTTTCATCTTTTCTTTTTTTTTCGTCTGTCCCTTTTTCTCCTTTTCTCTCCCCTTTTCTTCTCTTCTCTTTTCGTTCGTTCTTTTCTTCTCCCCCTTCTCTTCCTCTTTTTTCCCACCCCATCCTTTTTCATTCAATAAACGATCTTTTCCCCCCTTATTCGCTTTTTCCTTTCCCCCCCTTCCCTTTTCTCCTTTTCTCCTCTTCCCTCTCCACCCCAGCCATCAGTCACAATCGTGGCCAAACGCCGATATTAGATGTCGTTTTTGCTTCTCGCTTTTTCGCTTGAGTTTCTTCTCCCCCTTTTCTTTCTTTTTTCTTCTTGTTTTTCTTTTTCGTGCTTTTTCTCTTTTTTCTCTTTTTCTTTCTCTTTCTTTTTCTCTCTCTCTCTCTCTCTTTTTTCTTTCTTTCTCCTCTCACATCTCTTTTCATTTTCACTCTCTTTATTCTCATTCTCCTCTTTAATTCCTCTCCGTCTCTTACTTCTCCTTTACCTTCCCTTTCTCCTCCTTTTCGTCTCTGTCTTACTTCACCCTTTCTTTCTTTCTCTTTTCCCTCATCCTCCTTCTGAATTTGACTACCTTTATCTAAAACTACCTAAAGGATGATTTGTGTCAAGATGAAAAAAGGGTTTTTTCTTCTATTCTTGTTTTTGTTGAAAAAAAAAAAATTTAAAAAAAGGGTTTTTTTGTTCTTCTTCTTCTTCAAGGATACTCACACCCTTAAATCTTATATTCATAAGCATCGTGTATCTAGCGGACAATTATAACAAAGTGAGAAGCAACCTTCCGGATAAAGGCGTAACTTATCTAAACGAATCGTAATAAAAACGGCGAATTATATTAAAAATAAATAAATAAAAAATAAATAAATAAACAAATAAACCGCTACAGAAAATGGAAGAGAGAAAAAAGGAGTGCATAGCGATGGCTGGAAAAAAAAGTTACCTCTCGAAATTCCCTTTTTTAAAACTTCGGTTCGAAATTCAGATTACTTCAAGACTTTCTTTATATTGCTTCTCGAGTGCCAGTTAGTTGCTAACAATCGGCAGCGAGTACTTTTTTAAAACTTTTTTGATTATAGATTTTCTCCGCCTTTCCGCCTACAGCGTTACATTTTCTCTCAATATCAGCTGTTCTCAACTACAAAGTGCAGAAAAATAAGTATCGTTACCCTTTTGCCAAAAAATATGAAAAAACGACGAAGTGTGTGGAATAACGAGGCAAGGTAGTTAGCCCGTAACCCTTTTTTAACGGATAGAACGCTCGTTCCCCTTGAACTAGTTTTTTTTTTTGACTGTACAGTAACCCTTTAAAAGTTCCCTTCCCTTGCCTATTTAACCCAAAAAAAAGAAAAATTACCTTTTTCCCCAAAAAATTCGACAGCTGTAAGGCAAAGGAACTCTTCGTTATCATAAATATATGAGGGGAATTCTGGTTTTACTTCCGGTAAGGATAACGATATCGAATAAATCAGACAAATAATAACGTATTTAGCTATATCTGGGTTTTCACGGGGCACATCATTTTTTAAAAAGTGAGGGTCATTTAAACTCCGCCCCTTTTTTTTAACCACAACATTTTGGCCGATATTTAAGGTAAGTGTTATTTCAGTGAATTTTCTCTCTAAAAAACAGTAATAACAATGATAAAAATTATCGAAAACGAAACCAAGAAAAAAAAAATAAGATACGGAATATTTGAAATGAATGAAGGAGATGAAGGACGAAAGTTGCCAACTAGGATTTTCAATCAAGATGGAGTGGTTATACCTGTGTAAAAATACCTTGCTCAATTACGAGTATAATTATTATACGTGTACAATGCTCTGGAACATTTTCTTTCTTTTTTTCTTTGAGAGTAGCTCAAACAACGACGTTTTATATTTTCAAGATTTTTACTTTACAAAATATATATGCGCGCACATAGGTGTATGTGTGAGTGCGTGCGTCCGCGGGTGTCTGTACATGCGTATATACATATAACTAGGTATATCCTATATAAATGTGTGTGTGTGTGTGTGTGTGTGTGTGTGTGTGTGTGTGTGTGTGTGTGTGTGTGTGTGTGTGTGTGTGTGTGTGTGTGTGTGTGTATGGTGCGTGTGCGTGTGCGTGTGCGCGTGCGTGAAGTAAAATAAAACAAAAAACAAAAATATGACGAAACATATAGACTAAAAGATAAAAATAAATAAATAAATAAAAAAAAACAAAATAAAAAACACAACAGCAACCCTTTAAACATTACGCCCACTTTCTTCCACCTCCGTCGATCTTCCCCCCCCGCGACCGCCCGCCATCAACTCGCCCCTCCTTGCAATCTTGCAATATCGCATCATTATCTTTTTACGACTGTTTGCAAAAGAAAAAGAAAGAGAAAAGAAGAAGTATAAAAAAAAATAATGCCACGTCACTGCCTTGGTGTAATTTAATTTCCGAGAAAATGATCACTTCTCGTTATTCTTCTCCGTTGCAAAAGTGGCCGTTGCTCGCTGGAAGGCCTTTTATTACTTCTTTTATTATTGCATTATAAATGTCATTATTGTCAGAAGAAACATTATTATTATCATTA
The DNA here is from genome assembly GCF_015228065.2 of Penaeus monodon. NCBI lineage: Eukaryota > Metazoa > Arthropoda > Malacostraca > Decapoda > Penaeidae > Penaeus > Penaeus monodon. The sequence goes on along the minus strand of NC_051395.1, from coordinate 46,100,306 downwards.
TCATTATCAACATCATTATTATTATTATTATTACTAGTAGTAATAGTTGTAGTAGTAGTGGTATTTCTATTATTATTTATATTATTATTATTACCATTTCCTTCTTATCATCTTTATCTCTAATTATCCTTCCTCCTCTTATCTTCCTCCTCCTCCTCCTCCCCTACCTCCTCCACTTCCACCTTCCCCCTCCTCCCCCTCCTCCTCCTCCTCCTCCTCCTCCTCCTCCTCCTCCTCCTCCTCCTCCTCCTCCTCCTCCTCCCTCCCTCCTCCTCCCCTCCCTCCTCCTCCCCTTCTCTTCCTCCCTCCTCTTCCTCCTCCCCCCCCACCCCTTCCTCCTCCCTTTCCTCCTCCCTTTCCTCCTCCCCCTCCCTTTCACCACCACTTCCCCCTCCACCACCCCATCCACAACCCCCTCCCCCTCCCCTCCCCCCTCCTTTCCTCCTTATCACTCCTAATCGATCTTTCCTCCTCTTCCCTCCTCCTTATCGTCCTCCCTCCTCCTCTTCCCTTTGTCGCTTTCCTTTCGAACAAACGCCCTGATCTTATCTGCAATTATGCGTCGTGTAGCAGTACAATTCGTATTTCACTCGGGTTGCATCGACCGTCGTTATCGTAGTATCGTCATACCCTTTCCTTCCTTCCTTCTTTTCTTTCTTCCTTCTCTCCTTTCTTCTTCTTTTCTTTCTTCCTTCTTTTCTTCCTTCTTTTCTTTCTTCCTTTCTTTCTTCCCCCTTTCCTTCCTTCTTTCTTTTCTTCCTTCTTTCCTTCCTTCCTTCCTTCATTCATTCATTCATTACGTTCGTTTATTCGTTCATTCCTTTTCTTTGTCCCTCCTCTTCGTCCTCTTCTTTTCTTTTCTTTTTTCTCCTTTATCCATCACTCTCTCTTTTCCTCTCCCCCTCTTATCCCTTCCCCTTTTTATCCACTCTCCTTTCCCCTATTCTCATTATCTCTCCAATTCCTTTTCCTCCTCTACCGCTCCTTTTCTCATCCCTAATTCCATATCATCTTTTTCCTTTCCCCTTTCTTTTCCTTCTATTCTTCGCTCTCCCTTTATCTTCCTCTCTCCCATTCCTCCTCTTCCCCGCCTTCCCTTCGACCGGCCGCCACCTTCCTTCTTTTTTTCTTATTACCTGTATTCTCGTTTCTTTCAAGCTTCTGTCGCCTCTACGCTGTTAAATTCCTCAAAGAAGGTCAAAGTATTTATCCGCGCCATTCGTAGTGTTCCAAATTCGACGTGCGATGCGCATTAATAACGTGGATCGCCCTGATCTTATCTGCAATCTTATCTGTATCTTTAAATAAACTGCTATTTGAAATAAATCCTAAACATTTCGACGCCCATCGCAGTCTGTAAGCGTCCTTTCCCCCCGCGCGAATGAGCAGACGGCAGCCCTTTCGGAAGCTATGATTTACCGCGAAATACCCTTAACCGCGAACTTCTGTGTCGCTCATGCATGCACTCACACAGAAAGCACTTAGGCTAACCGGCGTAGTGAATAATTCATTAGACGAGAGAGAGAGAGAGAGAGAGACAGAAGAGAGACAATGGAAGCTATTCCAAAATTAATACGAGAGAAAGAAAGAAAAAAAAGAATATGCATTCTCATCCCCCGTTCGTACAAGCTCGTGCGGATTCCGGATTCCCGCGTAGTCGATTCTGAAGCGTTTCTACTGTCTATTTCTTTTTCTTTTCTTTTATTCGGAATTCTAATATTCACAACAGCAGTTTTCGCTCCTCTATTAAATCGCTTTACGAGCAACCGAACGTGAATAAGACCCGGCAAAGTGAAAGCTTTAGGAAGGAAATTACGAGTGACGACTGAACGCATAAAAACAAAACCGGGAGCCGCTTGTTACCCGAACGCGTTGTGGAGGGAACAATGCGAACGCTGACGATGACGTAACTGGCTTTTGAAGAGTTAATTTGCTCTCCCTCTTTCTTTATCTCTCTCTTTTTTTATCTCT
>NC_051395.1:46090835-46093335 GCF_015228065.2 Penaeus monodon | reverse complement strand
GTTGGAGGAAGTGGAATGTTGGAGTATGTGGGATGTTGGAGGAAGTGGAATGTTAGAGGAAGTGGAGTGTTGGAGTAAGTGGAGGCGATGCAGTGGGTGGAGGAAGGATGGAAGGGAGAGGAGATCCAATCAAGACAAGCCTTAATCCATTAAAAAAAGAAAAAAAAAGAAAGAAAAAAAAAAAACATATCAGATTATTTACGGAGATTTTCCCTCCCTGGATTAGGAACGAAAACATTCCTTCTTTTTCATTGAATTTTCCCATTTCATCTTCATTCACATCTTAACCATCTTCTTCCATCCGTTAATAAACAGCAACAGCAATAATAGCAACACAAATAACAATACGAATCAACAATACTATATTAACAAAATAAGGTCCTATAATAACAATACCAGTAATAATAACAACACTAATAACAATAACAATAGCAATAACTCTAATAATACCAAAAATTACAGTAAAATTTAATAATACCATTAACACCACGGAATCAGTACCAACAATAATATTATTAATACCATGAATCAGAGTACCAATAGTAATACCATTAACACCATGAATTACAACAACAACAACACTACCCTTAATACCATCGAACAACATTACCATTGATACCATTAATACCATGCGCAACAGTACCAACACCGAACACAAGGTAACACCAAAAATAAAAACTACAGGAAAGAAAATAACAACGAGATATAAAGAAGCTAATGATACCAACCGAAGACAAAATGCCACAATACCCGCGCGCCCTTAACAACGACGAAAACACCACACATCGCACACACGCGCACGCACAAGGCTGCAACACCAACCGCAAATTGCAATACTGAAAGATTTCACAAGCATTCCCACCCGCCTGTGGGAATGCTTGTGAGGTTGTAAATTTGGCCGAGAAATCACCTCGCTCTCAGTACAAATGGCGATTCCTCATCAGCTAACATCTAAGGAAATGTTCTGGGAACACTGAGAGAGGGAGGGAGGGAGGGAGGGAGGAGGAGGAGGGAGAGGGAGGGAGGGAGAGAGAGAGAGAGAGAGAGAGAGAGAGAGAGAGAGAGAGAGAGAGAGAGAGAGAGAGAGAGAGGGGAGAGAGAGAGAGGAGAGAGAGAGGAGGAGAGAGAGAGAGAGAGAGAGAGAGAGAGAGAGAAGAGAGAGAGAGAGAGGAGAGGAGAGAGAGAGAGAGAGAGAGAGAAGAGAGAGAGCGAAGAGAGATGAGAAGAAGGGGGTGAGGGAGGGGAAGGGAGGGAGGGAACAAGACCAGCGAAAGAATTGAAATGAATGGTTGTGAACATTTATATATGTAAACTATAATTTTTAAAAACTTTATCGACTTCATTTAATTCTAGCTCCGTAATTTAATCGGAAAGCATTGCAATTAACACTTCTCCAAACTACAACAATGTCAATATCAACGAGCAACCAACCAAACTCCCCTCTCCCCCCCCCGATCATCATCATCACCATCACCATCATCACCATCACCATCATCATAATCACCATCATCATCATCATCACCATCATCACCATCACCATCACCATAGCCACCACCAACAACACAACAACAAGAACAACGAAGAGTGTAAAAACGAAAGCAATAACAAAACCGATCACAACAATTTTAAAAAATCAAGACAAAAGCAAAAACGACAACAAAACAACAAAAAAAACAAACCTAGCACACAAAAAAATATATAAAATAATAAATACAACACAAATAAACATGAAACGCAAAACAATAAATAAACACAAAAAAAAAAAAAATAAACACAACAAACATAAAAAAATTAACACAAATAATAAACATAAACAATAAACACAAAAAACACTAAAATTAACACTATACTTTTTTAAAAAATTACGTTAAATACACGTAAACAATAATTCCTCAAAGGACCTTCCCTGACAGTGAGTAACAACACGATCACCAGGACCAGAAGCCGCACCAGGATGTAACTCGCGTGAAGGTAACGTTACAAATATTACATGTTACTACGGCAACGGGAGAGAGAGAGAGAAGGGGAGAGGTTGAGGGGGGGAGGGGGGGAAGGGGGGAGGAGAAAGAGGGAGGAAGCGGAGGGAGAGAGAGGGAGGAAGGGAGGGAGGGAGGGAGGGAGGGAGGGGAAGGGAGGGAGGGAGGAGGGAGGTTGAGAGGGAGGGAAGGGAGGAAGGGAGAGGGAGAGAGGAAGGGAGGGAGAGAGGTTGAGAGGGAGAGGGAGGGAGAGGAAGGAAGGAAGGGAGGGAGGGAGAGGAAGGGAGGGAGGGAGGGGAGGAAGGGAAGGAGGGAGAGACGACAGACAGAGAGACAGAGAGACAGAAAGACAGACAGACAGACAGACAGACAGACAGATATTATGAGGCATGCAGACAGAGGCAAAGACAGACAGAGAAACAGAAAATGATGAAGGGGAAGACAGAAGACAAGAGAGAACTGATATTTATAACTTTATAACTTACGTTTGCTTCAGAAAAGCGGCTTCACCTTGATAGACGTGT
>NC_051395.1:46073335-46085835 GCF_015228065.2 Penaeus monodon | reverse complement strand
CATTCTCTCTTCCATTGTTATGTGTGTCCATCTGTTACTGAATATCTCTATCCTTGTGTATGTACATGTATTTGCTACTTCTTCGTGTACATCTATATGTGAGTGCATATGTACGAGTATGCACATACGCATGCATGTAGTGAACGTGTATCTCTACGTGACTATTAATGTTTATATCATGTTTATGTTTATATTGTTTTTGGTCAAGTCTCTGCGTCATCCCCGTTCGTGTATGAGCATGCAAATATGTGTTTGTAATCATGTTGATTTTTTTATCACGTTTTTGTTTACATCTGTTTCTATCCCTATCTCTCTGTCGCCTTAGCTTTCTCAAAAAAAAGGTAAAGTAAAAAAAAAAAAGAATTTGTCCTATCATCATCGAAAGAATGGTAATAACGATATCAATACGAATTGCAAGAGACTTACCTCTGTAGCAATAATGACAAAGAAAGCCACGCCATTGTGAAAATGAATGATAGCCCAACAATAAAAGGAATAAATCACCAAAGAAAAAAAAAAGGAAATACCACCAAAGAGGGTAAAATAGAAAACAAGAATATCCCGTACCACACTGAGGAACTAAAAGATTATCTCATCTCTTCCTCCATCTCCATCACCACCACAATCATCTACACACGAATTAACTGACTCTCTTCCAGACCCCCCCCCCCCTCTCTCTCCCCCACCCCCCCCCCCTCTCTCTCTCCCTTCACCACACCTCTCTACCCCCGTGTCATACGCCCCCCCCCAACCCCAGCCAGATGGGGGGGGGATACCCTCCAGCGATCAGTCATCAAGTCGGTTATGACACTGACACGAGGCACTGCCCGCGCGTGACTCTTTGGTGGGGGAGGGAGGGGGAGAGGAAGGGCAAGGAAGGGAAGGGAGGGGGGGGAGAGAAGGGGAAGGGCAGGGAGGGGAAGGGCAGGGAAGGGAAGGGAAAGGGGGGGGAGAGAAGGGGAAGGGCAGGGGAGGGGAAGGGAAGGGGGGGGAATGGGAAGGGAAGGGAGAGAAGGGGAGAGGGAAGGAAGGAAGGAGGGAGGGAAGAGTGGGGGAGTATGAGGGAGAGGGGGAAGGAGGAGGAGAGGGCGGGAAGGGAGAAGAGAAATAGAGAGGGAGGGGAAGGAGGAAGGGGAGATGGGGTAAGGGAGAGAGGAAGAGGGGAGGGTAAAGGAGAGGAAGGGGAGGAAGGGGTGGACGATAGGAAGAAGATAGGGAAGAGAGGATCGCTAGGGAAAAGAACAGGAGTATAGGGTCAGAGCCATGCGTCAAAAGGGAAGGAAGGACAACGAGAATGGGCAAAAGGGGGGGGGAAGAAAGGGAATGGCACCGAGGCTCTGGCCTGGGGCTTGTAAAGTAGGAGAGGGAGGGAAAGGAAGGGGGGAAGAAAGGAAAGGAAGGGAGAGGGAAGACGAGGGAGGAAGAGGAATAGGGAGGGAGGCTGATGAAGGGAGAGTGAGGGAGAAAGAGGGAGAAGGATGATGATGAAGGGAAAACGAGGAAGAGGGAGGATGACGAAGGGAGAGGAAGGGAGAAAGAGGGAGAGGGAGGATGATGAAGGGAGAAAGAGGGAAAGAAAGGGAGGGAGTATGAAGAGGAGGAGGGAGGAGAGGAAGGGATAAAGGGAGAGTAGTATAAAGGGAGGAGTGTGGGTGAAGAGGAGGAGGGAGAGGAAGGGAAAGGGAGAGGGAGATGAAAGGGAGGGATGAGGGAAGAGGAGGGAGGGAGGGAGAGGAAGGAAAGAGGAGGGGAAGGGACGGTGAAAAGGGAGGGGTGAGAGGGAAGAGGAGGGAGGGAGAGGAAGGGAGAAAGAGGGAGAGGGAGTGAAAGGGAGGGAGTGTGAGGGAAGAGGAGGGAGGGAGAGGAAGGGAGAAAGAGGGAGAGGGAGTGAAAGGGAGGGCACCTACTTAAACGCATTACGCCCTCTCTCTCTCGTCCCTTGTTCTGTGCTTCTTATTCTCTTGCTCTTTCTCGTTCATTATCTCCCCTTATCCCTCTTCGCCTCCTCCTTTCCTTTACTCTCTCTCCCCTTCCTCCGTTTCACTTCCTCCTTTTCTATTCTCTCTTTCCCTTTCCTCCTTTTCATTTCCTCCTTTAATTTACTCTCTCTCCTTCTTCCTTTTCTCTCGTTCCTTTTCACCTTCTCCTTCCCTCTTTCCTTCCTGCTTTCCTTTTTACCCGTTTATTTTATACCTTTCTCTTAATATTTTCCTTCTCCCGTTGTTTCTTACTCTTTTCCTTTACTATTTCTTCTTTTCTTCCCCATTGCCCCTTTTCCCTTGTTCGTTAAACCTTACGATTTACTCTCGATTTTTTCCGTTCCTTTTTTTCCTTTATTCTCTATTTCTTGCCTTTTATTCTTTATCGTGTTCCTTATCTCCCATTTCTTGCCCTTTGCCTCTTATCCCTTATCATAAGTACTTCCCTTTTAACTATCTTTTCTTACCTATTTTCCCTTCTTCTTCCTCCTCCTCCTCCTCTTCTTCCTCTTCCTCTTCTCCTTCCTCTTCTCCTTCCTCCTCTTCTTCTTCTTCCTCTTCTTATTCTTATTCTTATTCTTTCTCTTTTTCTTTTCTTCTTCTTCTAATCTTCCCTTTATTTGCTTAATCTCATTTTTTTCTTCTTTTATAAACCTTTATGGCTTCTCTACCTACTTTCTCCTTCTTGTTCTTACCCACTTTTCTCACTTTATTTGACTTTCCCTTTTATCGCTTCGTTTCTTTATCATTCCTACCTGTCCCACTGTGCTTATCTACATTTTTATCACTTTTCCTTCCGCTCTCTCTTCTTTGTCCTATCTTTTATCATTACTCTTTAACTTCCTTTTATTGACGTTCTCGTCTTTGCCTCGTCTCCCTCCTACTCTCTCCATTTTCTTCTGTCTACGTAATTTTCCTTGTCCTATCTACCTATCCTTTATCTTATCTAATCGCCCGTCTACCCACATTCTCTTTATTTCTCCTATCTACCTTTTTTAGTCTTGTTTTATCTTTTGCTTATTCCACTTCTTCTTTCTCTGTCTTGTCCACCTTCCTTATTCTGCTTCACGTATATTTTCATTACATTCACTTGAAAAGAGAAAGAGAAAGAGAAAGAGAGAGAGAGAGAGAGAGAGAGAGAGAGAGAGAGAGAGAGAGAGAGAGAGAGAGAGAGAAGAGAGAGAGAGAGAGAGAGAGAATATATATAGATAGTTAGATAGATAGATAGATAGATAGATAGATAGATAGATAGATAGATAGATTAGATAGATATATATTTTTCAAGGCACGATATTCCTTATCCGTTTTCTTTTTTTTTTGTTTAGTTTTGTTTTGTATTTGCTTTATTCGTTTTTGTTTCTTTATCTAGTTATTTTTTATTTGTTTTGTTAATTTTGTGTATTGCTTTTTTTTTTATTTGTTTAGCTTTTGTTTATTTAGTTGTTGTCTTTATTTGCTTTGCTTTTTTTTTTTTTTTTTTTTTTTTTTTTTTTTTTTTTTTTTAATTGCTATTTGTTTTGTCTGTCGAGGGATCGTTCATAATTTACCTTATTCAACTTGTCCGCTTACTTAGAAGTCGTCAGGACACGCAATTTGAATATTAAATGACCTTCCCTCTCCCTCCTCCACCCCCCCCCCAACCCCACACCTGCTTATAATATCTATACCCCGATGGTATATCCGTCCCCCCCCCCTCTACCCCTGCCACCCACTCTCCCCTTCCCTCCTTCTTTCCTTCCCTTTCTCATCGCCCCTTACCCGCCTCCCCTCCCTCCCTTCTTCCTTCACTCCCCTCTTCTCCCTGCTACCCTTCCCTCCTTCCTTCCCTCCCCTCTCCCCCCTTCCCTCCCTCCCCTCTCCCTCCTCCCTCCCTCCCCTCTCCCCTCCCTCCCTCCCCTCTCCCCCCCTCCCCGCCCCCCCTTCGCAACTAGCTCCCCGGCACTCTGTCATCCTATCACTCTTACTTAGTCCAGCTCAGGGTGATGGCACTGACCTCTCGGTGGCTCTGTTGCCTGGCTTGTTTTATCTTCTTTTTGCCCTGTCAATAGTTTATCTGTTTTGTTTTTCTGTTCTTGTTTTTTCCTTGTTTCGGTTTTCTATTCATTTTTCTCCCTTTTGCTCGTAGTTCGTTCTTTAAGGGGGGGTTTCTCACTCGCTCTGACTGACTGACTGACTGACTGACTGACTGACTGACTGACTGACTGACTGACTGACTGACTGACTGACTGACTGACTGACTGACTGACTGACTGACTGACTGACTGACTGACTGACTGACTGACTTTATGTGTCTTTCTCTCTCAAAACAGTCATTTCTCTCTCTCTCCTCCGCCGATCGATCACCTATCAATAATGAGTCAGTGACATTTCATATTTTGTTTGTTCTTATTTTCGTTTTTTTGTTCTTTTTTCTTTTTTTTTTGCGTGTGTGTGCGTTTTTTTTTTTTTAGTGAGAACGGTGGATGGGATGGCGAGGAAAAAATATATATAACTTCCTTGATTAAGGAGGTATGTATAGATGTGTGTGTGTATGTGTGTGTGTGTGTGTGTGTGTGTGTGTGTGTGTGTGTGTGTGTGTGTGTGTGTGTGTGTGTGTGTGTGTGTGTGTGTGTGTGTGTATGCATGGATGTATGTGTATATATATATATATACATATATAAGTACTTACATATATACAAATATGCAGATACATATACATATACATATATATATATGAATATACATACATACATACATACATACACACACACACACGCACACGCACACACACACACACACACACACACACACACACACACATATATTTCTTTCTTTCTTTCTTTCTCTCTCTTTCCCTTTCTCTTTCTCTCTCGCTCTTTCTCTTTCCTTCTTTCTTTCTTTCTTAATTTTTTTCGTAATAAAATTAATTCCTAGTACCGACTCAAAAAAGGAAGAAAAAAAAAACCCTGCAAATCCGATACAATAGAATTCCAACAACAACAACAACAACAACAACAAAATCGAATTATCAAAACAAGAAAACTGTACAACAAACAAACAGAAACTGGATCCTTTGGTCACTGGAATCCCACAATCATTCAATTAAAGAGATAAAGAGGTTATGATTTCCTCGAGAAAGTGACTCAGGATCCGAGACTTTTTATTTCTTTTTCTCTCTATCCCGCTCTTTCTCTTTCTCTCTCTCGCTCTTTCTCTTTCTCTCTTTCTTTTTCTTTCAATCCCGCTCTTTCTCTTTCCCTTTCTCTTTCTCTTTCTCTCTCGCTCTTTCTCTTTCTTTCTTTCTTTTCTTCTTTCTTTCTTTCTTCCTCTTTCTCTTTCTCTTTCTCTTTCTCTGGAATAGTTAGTATGTTACCGCAGAGTAGGAGATTGGGAGGGGGGGAAGAGGAGAGAGGGGGTTAGTTAGTAGTCGTAAATAGGGAAGGGACGGAGAGTGGTCGTACTAGCCAGCAAAGGGGGGAGGGGTGTAAGCAGTCGTTCTATCGAGGGAGTTCGTGAGTGGGAGGTGGGAGGGGGGGTGACTATGCAATTGAGGGGTCAAGAGGAGAGGGGGTGGTCGTACCAGAGAGGAGAGAGGGGGTGGTCGTACCAGAGAGGAGAGAGGGGGGAGGTCGTACCAGAGAGGAGAGAGGGGTGGTCGTGCCAGAGAGGAGAGAAGGGGTGGTCGTGCCAAAGAGGAGAGAGGGGGCGATTTACCAGCGAGGAGAGGGAATTGTCGTTAAACAGTCGTAAGTGCAGCGGGGACAGAGTGGTAGCACCAGCAAGGTGAGGGAGAGAGTGGCCTGTAAGTAGTCGTAAGTAGCACCAGCAAGGCGAGGGAGAGAGTGGCCTGTAAGTAGTCGTAAGTAGCACCAGCAGGGCGAGGGAGAGAGTGGCCTGTAAGTAGTCGTAAGTAGCACCAGCAAGGCGAGGGAGAGAGTGGCCTGTAAGTAGTCGTAAGTAGCACCAGCAAGGCGAGGGAGAGAGTGGCCTGTAAGTAGTCGTAAGTAGCACCAGCAAGGTGAGGGAGAGAGTGGCCTGTAAGTAGTCGTAAGTAGCACCAGCAAGGCGAGGGAGAGTGGCCTGTAAGTAGTCGTAAGTAGCACCAGCAAGGCGAGGGAGAGAGTGGCCTGTAAGTAGTCGTAAGTAGCACCAGCAAGGCGAGGGAGAGAGTGGCCTGTAAGTAGTCGTAAGTAGCACCAGCAAGGCGAGGGAGAGAGTGGCCTGTAAGTAGTCGTAAGTAGCACCAGCAAGGGTGTAGGAGGGGGGAAGGGAGGGAGGCAGGTCGTACTAGCGAGAGAGTCGAACCCCATTACCTCACGTGATGGCGGTCGTAAGGAAAGAAGTCACGTAACAACCCACCTGAAAATAAGAGAAAAATGTCAGTTTAATAATAAACGCATTTTGCCTAAAAGTGGGGCAGAGAAAAAAGAAATAAGAAGCTTTAGAAATATGAAATAATTTAATAAATTTTACATAATAACGGTAATAACAATGATTGACAATAAAAAATCGACTTCATATTACAAGCAAACTTTAACCATTACGAATGTATCATCCACAACAGCAAACAACATCAACAACAGAAATAACAAAAAAAAAATAATGATAAATAAATAAAAAAAATACCACACCAGCACATCAACAAAATAACACCAACAACAGAAATAACAAAAAAAATAATGAAAAATAAATAAAAAAATACAACACCAGCACATCAACGAAATAACATCAACAACAACAACGTGTACCCAACACCAGTATTGCCCAACACAAACCTTGAATTTCACAAACACACCGCCCCAGCTTACCTCCTGATCGTAACAATTCCCCTGCTACCCCTCCTCTCCCCTTCTCCCCCACCATTCCCCTTCCCCTCCTCCCCTGCCACTACCCCTCACCATCACCATCCCCCCCCCCTCCTCCTCTTCCCTCATTCCCTTGCTCCCTCTCCCTCACCATCCCCCCCTTCTCTTCCCCCATACCCCTACTCCCTCTCCCTCTCACCATCCCCCTGCCCCTACCCCTACCATTCCCTCTCTTCCTTCCCTCTCCCTCCTACCTCCCGCCCCCTACCCACTTCTCCTATCCCTCTCCCCCTCCCCACTTATTCGGCTTCCCCGCCCCCTTCCCTCTCACCCTTCCCCTCCCCCTCCTCCTCCTTGCCCCCATGCCTTCTACCCCCCCTCTCCCCCTACCTCTGCCCCACCATGGTCGTTATCAAGGTCATGGAGGTCTCTTATTACGGACAAAAAGTGGGTAAAAAGACCAGGCACAGGGAAAGAGGGAGAGAGAGAGAAAGGTAGAGGGAGAGAGAGAGGAAAAGAAAGAAAGAGAGCGAGAGAGAGGAAGGGAGAGAGAGAAAGGTAGTGGGAGAGAGAGGGGGAAAGGGAGAGAAGGAGAGAGAGAGGAAAAGAAAGAGAGCAAGAGCGAGAGAGAGAGATAGAGAGATAGAGAGATAGATAGAGAGAAGAGAAGAGAAGAGAAGAGAAGAGAAGAGAAGAGAAGAGAAGAGAAGAGAAAAGAGAAGAGAAAAGAGAAGAGAAAAGAAAAGAAAAGAAACGAAGAAAAGAAACGAAAAGAAAAGAAAAGAAAAGAAAAGAAGAGAAGAGAAGAGAAGAGAAGAGAAGAGAAGAGAAGAGAAGAGAAGAGAAAAGAAAAGAAAAGAAAAGAAAAGAAAAGAAAAAGAAAAAAAAAAGAGTGAAAAAATACACACCCACAAGGGCGATACGATGACGACGCCCACGCCCCCCTCGCTGTTCCACGGCGAAGATAACGTCCAGGTAATAGACATGGGGGGGAGGGGGGCGCACACCCATTATCGCACGCAGCGCCGCCCGCGCCGCCCACCGTCATGCAACCAAAGCGCCAAGTCAACCAAAAGGAGCAGTTTACCGCGACTGAGGAAAATTATTGGTCTTCGTTATTTCCTCTCTCTCTCTCTCAATCTCTCTCTCTCTCTCTCTCTCTCTCTCTCTCTCTCTCTCTCTCTCTCTCTCTCTCTCTCTCTCTTCTCGCTTTCATTTTTTTTCTTTTTATTCTTTTGTCTTGTTCTTAATTCTCGTTTTCATTTCCCTTCGTTTTATTCTTGTTTCGTGTTATTGCATTTTCCCCTCTACCTTTTCCTTTTTGTTTCCCTTCTTTTTATTATTGTATGTGTGTGTGTGTGTGTGTGTGTGTGTGTGTATGTGTATGTGTGTATGTGTGTGTGTGTGTGTGTGTGTGTGTGTGTGTGTGTGTGTGTGTGTGTGTGTGTGTGTGTGTGTGTGTGTGTGTGTGCGTGTGCGTGTGCGTGTGTTTGTGTGTGTGTGTAACTAACTGCCAATAATCAAACCTGACAAAAAACACACACAAAAAAAACACAAGCATGCCTTAAGGTCTATTATCCTCTTGAAACCATAACTATTATGGCCATTAAAGCCCCCTACGTGTAACAAGACGGATAAAATATTCACCCTTCGCCCCCGCACCTCACGCAAACCCCCCCCTCCCCCCACCCCCTCCCTCCAGGTGCCTCTGCTAATGAATGAGGGGGAAATGACGAGGGGTAATGAGGTGGCCAGGTGAGATGACCGCCACGAAAGTTGAACTGGGAAAGGTGGTTAAGTAAGGTGAACTAGGAAGATGGTTAAATAAAGTGACTAGGTGAGGTGACCAGGTGAGGTGACCGCCACGGAAAGTCAAAGGGGAAGGTGGTTATGTAAGATGACCAGATATGGTGAACCGAGAAGGTGGTCAAGTAAGGTGGCCAGGAAAGGTGAACTAGGAATATGGTTAAATAAAGTGCCTAGGTGAGGTGACCGCCACGGAAGGTGGTTAAGTAAGGTGACTCGGTAAGGTGAACTGGGAAAGTGGTTTGATATGGTGACTCGGTTAGGTGACCAGGTAAGGTGAACTGGGAAGGTGCTTTGATAAGGTGAAGGCAAAGAAGATGGTATGGTAATCAGGTACGGTGGCCAGGTGAGATGAATAGGTGAGGTGACTCGGTGAGGTAAAAATTAGTAAGGTGACTAGGCGAGGTGACTTAGCAAGATGACCCTCTTGGTAATGTTACCATGAAAATTAATCCCCAGGTAAAGTGACCAGAAAAGTTCATTATGCAAGGTGACAAGCCCAACCAACATAGCACTGCAAGTTGACCTATTTTTTGAAACAAGGAACCAAATCATAACAGTGATATCGAAACAAGAAAATCACACATTCCTTCCCACAGCCCCCTCAAATGCCAAACCGTTATAGTCAAACACGCATAATAACCTTCCTCATCAATAACACAGAACATACCAGACAACAGAACACGCAACACATCGACACTTCCCTCATCCGCCATCACTCATGAATAACGCACTCCTCGACCCTCATTATTACGCCTTATCTCAACATGAGGTATAAGGAGCGGACCTCATACTGCTTCATCGCACGCAATAAAGTACCTTGACATGAGACAGTGAGGTGAAGGCCACGCTCACTCGCAAAGGATAAGGAAGAGACATGATGTTATATCAACGCAAATGTACAAAAGACACGGTAAAGTTGTTCTCGACCTGACAAAGTGATTTTGCTCCTGGTAGTACTTTTGCCTATTGTAAAGTGATTCTAGACCTGGTAAAGTGCTTTTGGTCCTGATGAAATTATATCTGGACCTGGTAAACTGCTTTTGGCCCTGAGGAAATTATATCTGGACCTGGTAAAGTGCTTTTGGCCCTGATGAAATTATATCTGGACCTGGTAAAGTGCTTTTGGCCCTGATCAAATTATATCTGGACCTGGTAAAGTGCTTTTGGCCCTGATCAAATTATATCTGGACCTGGTAAAGTGCTTTTGGCCCTGATCAAATTATATCTGGACCTGGTAAAGTGCTTTTGGCCCTGATCAAATTATATCTGGACCTGGTAAAATGCTTTTGGCCCTGAGGAAATTATATCTGGACCTGGTAAAGTGCTTTTGGCCCTGATCAAATTATATCTGGACCTGGTAAAGTGCTTTTGGCCCTGAGGAAATTATATCTGGACCTGGTAAAGTGCTTTTGGCCCTGATCAAATTATATCTGGACCTGGTAAAGTGACTCAGGTCCTGGTAAAGTGCTTTTGGTCCTAATAAATGATTTCTGGACCTGATAATGTGCTTCTAGATCTGATAACATGCTTTAGGACCTGATAAAGTGGTTTTGGCCCTTGTAAATTGTTTTCTGGACCTGATAAAGTAGATTTGAACCTGACAAAGTGCTTTGGGACCTGACATAGTGTCTTGAACCTGGTAACCTGAAAACATGCTTTTTACCTGATGAAGTGTTTTCAAACCTGGTACCTTTGGTAAAGTACCTGTAGACCTGATAAGTTTTTTTTCTTTCTTTCTTTTAATTTCCTTTTTTTCTTTCTTTTTTGAAACGCAGCCGTAATATGAAACTGAATCTATCGAGTGAGGAGGACTCACTCGACAGATTCTGACGAGAAACTTATAAATTAACGAGAGAGTAATTTCTTTTCTTATTGTGTACGCATGTGTATATTTCCATGCCGTGTATGTATGTGTTGAGGGGGTGAACGTGTGTATGTGTGTTGGGGACAAGCGTGTGTGTATGTGTATGTGAATATGTGTATATGAACGTATGTGCGTGTGTTCTTAAACTGCGTGCGTACATGTATGCTAAAAATAAAACCACAGAATCACCCCCCCCAAAAAAAAAAAAAAAAAAAAAAAAAAGAATAATAATAATAAAATAATAATAAATAAATAAACAAATAAAAAATAGATACAATAAACGAAAAACTAGACGTAAAAAAACGAAAAAAACGAAAAAAAAAAAAAACGAAAAAAATAGCATTAAATAAGGGAAAAAAACACCCCCACGAAAGGCATAACAGAAGCACCAACGCCACACGCTCTCGACGGCGGCCCGGGGGGGGGGGGGGTGAGGGGGCGAAGCAAGCGGAAACCGACCTTCTTATCGTGAACACAGACAGACAAACGTTTCCGATGTTTACCTGAAAACACTTGTTCTCGTCTGCTGTCCTGGAGGGGGGGGGGGAGGGGGGGGGTGAAAGGGTTGGGTGAGAGATGAGATGAGGGAAGGGGGGGGGGGGAGAAAGGGGAATAGGAATATTGACGATGAGACAGGAAGGGAGGGAGGGAGAGAGGAAGAGAGAGATAGGGGTGAAAGGAAGGAGGAAGTGAGATAGGGGAGGAAGGGAGAAAGGAGGCGATAAAGCAGTGGCAGCTAAGGAAGGAGAGGGAGAGGAAGAAGGGAGGGAGGAAAAGAGAGAGAGAGTGTGTGTGTGTAAAGGTGTGAGTGAGAGTGAGAGAGAAAGAGATAGAGGAAAATACGACAAAGAGATAGAGAGAAGAGAGAGAGAGAGAGAGAGAGAGAGAGAGAGAGAGAGAGAGAGAGAGAGAGAGAGAGAGAGAGAGAGAGAGAGAGTGAGAGGAGTATCGCCACCATCCCCACAAACTAAAATAAAAACACGCAGACGCGCACACGCACGCACGCGCGCACGCACTTATCAGACCCGCCGTTTTAGCCTGTCAGTGTGTTCTATCAGGCGCTGGGACTGGCATTTTAAAATTAATATTGGTTCTTGAAATGAATGTTGTTTTATATTTTATTTTGATCATCATTATCCTTATCCTCATAACTATCATCATCAAAATCATTATTACAATAATTATGATGATGATGATGATTATCATTACTATCCCCATCGTCATAATTTCATTCTTTCTTGTTTTTTTTCCTAATATCATCTCCCTAATACCTTCCCTTTCTCCTTCTCTGCTTCCTTCCTTTTCTCCACCTCTCCTTCTCCTTCTCTGCTTCCTTCCCCTTCTCCATCCCTCTTATTCATCTCTCCTTTCTTCCCCATCTCCACCTCTCTTTCCTCCTCACTCTCCATCTCTCCTTCTTTCCTTTTCTCCACCTCTCCTTCCTTCCCCTTCTCCATCTCTCCTTCCTTCCCCTTCTCCACCTCTCCTTCCTTCCCCTTCTCCATCTCCTCTTCCTTCCCCTCCCCATACCCCTTCCCTTCTCTTCTCTTTCTTCCCCTCAATCTTCTACGCTCTCGTTTACCCTTCTCCCCCTCCTTCTCCTTCTCCTCCTTCTCCGTTCAGTGGCCTTTCCTCAACCTCTCCTTCTCTCCAACAGAATTCCCCTTATCCCCTCCCTCGCTATGGAAGGGTAGGGGGGGAGGGGAAGAGGAGAAGGGAGGGGTGGGGAGAAGGGAGGGGAGAGGAGAAGGGAGGGGAAGGGAGGGGAGGGGAGAGGAGAAGGGGAGAGGGAGGAAAATAGAGGAGGGAAAAGAGAGGGGAGGGGAGGTGTGGAGAGAGGGAAAAAAGAGGGGAGGAGAGAGGAGAGACGAGAGGGGAAAGGAGAAGGGAGGCAAAGGGAGGGGGGTCAAATAGCCGTTGCTTGAACATTTAAGAAGTTGTGACGACTTCCTGAGGAAGTCGTGGAGGTGGAGGTTGGCGAAGGGGGATATGGGGAGGGACGGGGGAGGGGATATGGGGAGGGGGGAAGGGAAGGCATGGAGAGAGAGAGAGAGAGAGAGAGAG
>NC_051395.1:46060835-46068335 GCF_015228065.2 Penaeus monodon | reverse complement strand
TGATGTTGTTTTATTTTTTTTGATAATCATTGTTAATTTTTCATCATCATTACCCTTATCCTCATACTATATCTCAAATCATTATTACATAATTAATGAGTGAATTATCATTACTATCCCCATCGTCAATTTCTTCTTTCTGTTTTTTTTCCTAATATCATCTCACCTATCCTTCCCCTTTCTCCTTCTCTGCTTCCTTCCTTTTCTCCACCTCTCCTTCTTTCTCCTTCTCCTTCTCTGCTTCCTTCCTTTTCTCCACCTCTCCTTCCTTCTCTGCTTCCTTCCTTTTCTCCACCTCTCCTTCCTTCTCCTTCTCCTTCTTTGCTTCCTTCCTTTTCTCCACCTCTCCTTCTCTGCTTCCTTCCTTCCTTCCCCTTATCCCCTCCCTCGCTATGGAAGGGTAGGGGGGGGAGGGGAAGAGGAAAAGGAAGGGGTGGGGGAGAAGGGAGGGGAGAAGGGAGGGGAGGGGAGAGGGAGGAGCAGAAGGGGGGGGAGGGGAGGGAAGGGGGGAGAGGGAGGAAAATAGGGGAGGAAAAGAAGGGAGGGGAGGTGTGGAGAGAGGGAAAAAAGAGGGGAGGAGAGAGAGAGACGGGGGAGGGGGATAGGGGGAGGGACGGGGGAGGGGATATGGGGAGGGACGGGGGAGGGGATATGGGGATGGGGGGAAGGGAAGGCATGGAGAGAGAGAGAGAGAGAGAGATGGAGGCCACAAACAGGGGGAAGGGGAGGGGAGCTCGGGATGCACGGAGAAAGAGGAGAAAGAGGACGCAAGGCAAGACGAAAGAATGGAAAGGAAGACGACGAAGGGGACGATGAAGGGAAGAGGAGGAGGAAAGGGAAGAAAAACAGAACAAAAGTGAGAGGGAGAGCGGCCATAAATCCCCCACCGAAGTCAAACGTGAAGATGCAGCCTCCGTCCCCCCCCCCTTATCCTGGCATCTCCTCCATCACTTACTGCTGTCCCTCACGGCTCCCGCTTGTGCTTGCTTGCTTGCTTGCTTGCTTGCTTGCCTGCCCGCCGCTCGTGTCGCAACCGCTCCTTGTTGCGCTGTGTTTGCTTGCAACGGTGTATCTCCTAACTTTGCACTGACCGACGTGCCAGCTGCTGCCCACGAAAGCCCGAACCAATATTAACAGGTAAAATCGCATCAAGGAGTAATACATGTATAAATGAAAACAGATAGAAGTAAAATGAGAGAAAAAGCACATAACTTATACATATAATTTTATACATATAAATATACATACATACATACATACTTATATATATATATATTTAAAATATATATATATAATTATATATATATTTATATATAAGTATGTATATAGATAATAGATAGATTAAAAGATAGATAGATAGATAATAATATATATATATATATATATATAATACATATATATATCTTTTTATATATAATATATATATATATAATACTATATATATATATACATTATATATATATATTTTATATATAATTATTATACATATTATATACATATATATAATAATAACTATTATATATACATATATTTTTATATATATATAAAATTATATATATATATATTATAAAAATATTTTATTATATTATATACTATATATTATTTATATATATATATATATATTAATATTATATTAATATATATATATATAATGTATTGTATATAAATATATTTTATATATATTATATTTTATAAAATATATATACATTATGTTATGTATATGTAATGTATATATATATTATTTATATATGTATATATATGTATATATTTTTATATATTATAAAATATATAGAGATATATATACACAGCAGAGAACCACCGTTAAAAAAGTAGGCAGTTTAGCGGAGAGGGAGACAGAAAAAAGAAAGGTAGATGGGGAGGGCGGGAGAGAGAGAGAGAAAAGACAGACAGACAGAAAGCGAGAAAGGGACAGTGACAGAGAGTGAGAAAGACAGAGAGAGTGAAAAAGAGACAGAACGAGGTAGTGAGAAAGAGATAGAGACAGACAAACACACAGACAGACAGAAAGGAAAAGTGAAAGAGAAAGAGAAATGAAAGAAAGAAAGAAAGAGAGAGAGAGAGAGAGAGAGAGAGAGAGAGAGAGAGAGAGAGAAAGGAAGAGAGAGCGAAAGAAAGAGAGAGACGAATGTGTATCTTACTCAATGCGTGTTCTTATGCTTGCGCAATACGGCAACAATATATACCCTCCCCCCCTACCCACTCCTCTTTCCCTGCCACCTCCCCTGCCACCTTCCCCTACCACCGCCCCCTGCCACCTCCCCTGCCACCGCCCCCTGCCTCCTCCCCTGCCACCCACGACTTCCTTAACCGTGCCTTAACTAGAGATTTTCCAACAGCAAAGAGAACGCAAGACGAAAACACAGGCTATTTATCATGGTCTCTTCCCCTCGGACTTTCTCCTCTGCGTGTCTGTGTCGTTGTTTTGTTGTTGTTGTTGTTGTTTTGCTGTTGCTGTTTTGTTGTTGTTGCTTTGCTGTTGCTGTTTTGTTGTTGTTTTCTGTTGTTGTTGTTACTGTTGTTGCTGTTGTTGTTTTTGATGGTGATGGTGGTGGTGCTTCTGTTATTATTGTTTTCCTCTGTCTTTGTTACTCTCTCTCTCTCTCTCTCTCTCTCTCTCTCTCTCTCTCTCTCTCTCTCTCTCTCTCTCTCTCTCTCTCTCTCTCTCTCACTCACCAACTTACTTTCATACTCACTCACTCATTTAGTCACTTACCCACCCCCATTCACTCTCACTTTCACTCTTACTCTCGCTCTCACTAACCATTCTCTCTCTCTCTCTCTGCCTCTTCCAATCATTATCCGTCACTGCCTCTACCCCAATCCCTCTTCGTCATTGTCACCGTCTCTCTATCATTATCCGTCATTCCCTCTGACTCAAATACCCCTAGCTCTGTCTCCCCCCCCCCCCGAACCCCCTACCTTAATCTCGATCCCCGCCCTCACTCTACCTTCTCTCCCCTATCCCTTCCCCATCCCCACCCCTAACCTCCCCAATCAACCCACCCGTATCCTTCTCCACTATCCCCCCACGACCCCCCCCAAACCCCCCCCCCCACCCCCTATCCCCCTCCCCCAATCCACTATTTTCCCCCCACCTTATCCCTCTCCACATCCCCACCCCCCCCTACCTTCCACTTCCTCCCACACACACACACACACACACACACACACGCACACGCACACACACACAGACCGAAAGAGAGAGATATTGTACGTGCTTAACCCAGTCATATCTATATCATACTATATTCTACACATTTCATATAATCTTACACGTTTGTCACATACGTATCACCCACGCAGACATATAACTACACATATAAGTATCACCATTGCATTACCTGCTTAATCATCTCTTCTCGCCACACTAGACATTCCAGTGTTGTGTTGTCTATCCTCTTCCGTAAGAGAGCTTTGTATCGCCTGCGACACTTCCTTGTTCTTTAGCGGTTGTCACATGCTAAACACGTGATGTTTACCCATCCTCCGATCCCTGTACAATATATGAGAGGCAGACTTCCTTTCGGGGAGCCAGGGAGCAACACCTCGCTCCTAGAATCAGCCGCACTCCATCATTACCCTTCGATAAAGTAATCAAGACATCTTGGCTGTCTACCTTACACCCTAAGCTCGCCATCCGTCATACTCTTGCACGGTCCGTCTTTCGGGGGCCTACTGTGTGTGTATATATATATATATATATATAGGTGTGTGTGTGTGTGTATATATATATAGGTGTGTGTGTGTGTGTGTGTGCGGTGTGTGTGTGTGGTGCGTTCGTGTTGTGTGTGTGGGGTGTGTGTGTGTTGTTGTGTGTGTGTGTGTGTGTGTGTATGTATGTAGGTATGTATGTGTATCGTGGTGTGTGTGTGAGTGTGGTGTGTGTGTGTGTGTGTGGTGTGTGTTTTTGTGTGTGTGGGTGTGTGTTGTAGGTGTGAGTGAGGGACGTGGGCGAACGAGAGGGAGAGAAAGGAGAGAGAGGGAGGGAGAGAGTGGGAGGGGACAGAGACGAGAGAGAGGACAGAGAGAGAGAGAGAGAGGAGAGAGACAGAGGAGAGTATGAGAGAGAGAGAGTTGTGAGAGAGAGATTGAGAGAGAGATGAGAGAGAGGATGAGAGAGAGAGTTGAGAGAGAGAGAGAGAGACCTTTCTTTTTCTAGAGAACAGAGAGATGAGGTTAGAGAGGCTGAAGGGAGACTGAGGAGAGAGAGGAGAGGAGAGGGGAGGTAAAGGAAGAGGACGAGAGATGACGAGAGAGGGGATGAGAGAGCGGCGAGAGAGAGAGGAGACACCTTGGACATTAATAGAACAGCTGATCAATAACAGCATAAGCGGAAGGTTCCTCGGCAGCACAGAGAGAAGACAGACATGCGAAGGAGAGGAATAAAGGGTAGCTGAAGAGGATTAATAGAGAGAAGGAAGATGATGATGAGGGGGGGGGGGAGGAGGAAGAAGATAGGGGGAGGAGAAGGAAAGAAAAAGGAAGGGGAAAAGGGAGGAGGAGGAGGAGGAGGAGGAAAAGAAGGATGGAGGAGGAAGGAGGAGGACAGGGGAGAAGATGAAGACGAAAAAAACAAGGGGAATGAAGAGGTGTGAGACGAGGAAGAGTAAAAAGAGTAAAAGTAATCAGAGGAATGACAGTAAGAAATACGCGGGGAAGAAAAAAAAAAAAAAAACAGAAGACGAAGGACAAAAAAAAAAAATAAATACATAAAAAAATAAATAAATAAATAAATAAAATAAAAATATAATAATAATAATAAAAGAAATATAATCAATAAAAAAAAAAAGTTTTTTTTTAATTTTTAGACTATCTCAAGGAACAAATTGCAGACAGGGAAAAATAAGAATCCTAAATTAATTAAGACTAATAAAATAAACGCAAATAAAAATAGCATAAATAAATCAAGGTTATTATAGTTGGTTTTTAATCACGGGACTCTTTCTGCTGCGGGTTGTTACTCTTTGATAAAGCCTTTCTGATTTATTTCCTCTCTAATTCCAATTTGTCTGTCTGTCTGTCTCTGTCTGTCTGTCTGTCTGTCTCTGTCTCTCCTCTCCCCCCTGCAGTGTTTCTTTGACCAAACACTTTCTGTATTTATTTCTCTCTCTCTCTCTCTCTCTCTCTCCTCTCTACTTCTCCTACTCTCCCGTACTCCTCCTCTCTCCCTGTCTCCTCTCGCGCGCCCTTTCTCGCTCCTCCCCTTTTTTTCTCTCTCTCACCTTTCTCTCTCCTCTCCTTTTTCTCTCTCCTGCTTCTCCCCATTTCTCTCTCTCTCTCTCTCTATCTCTCTCTCTCTATACTCTCTTATCTCTCTCTCTCTCTCTCCTTCTCTCTCCTAACTTACTCTTTTCTCTCCCTTTCTTCTCTCTCTCTTCTCTTTCCTATACTCTCCTTCTTACTCTATATCTCTCTCTCATATGCTCCCTCTCTCTCTCTTCTCTCTCCTCCTCTACTCTCTCCTACTCTCTCTCTATACACTCCCTTTACTACTCTCTCTCCTCTCCCTCCCTTCTCTCTCTCTTTATCCCTCAACTTTCTCTCCTCTCATATCTCTCCTCTACTTCCCATCCCTTTTCTCTCTCTCTCTCCTACCCTCTCCTTATCTCTCCAGATCTCTCCTTCTCCCCTCCCTTTTCTCTCTATCTCTCTCTCCCTTTCTCTATCTCTCTCTCTCCATTTTTTTTCTCTCTCTCCCTTCTCTCTCCTTCCTTTCGTTCTCTCTCTATCCTCCCCTCTATCACATCTTTATCCTCTCTATCTCTCACCCACCCACCCCCCCTACCACACCCCCCCCCCCCTCCTCAACCCCTCCTTCCACCCACCTACTAACTCCCATTCTCCTCTCCTGCACTCGCACTCTACTCTCTTATCGTATCTCTCTCTATCTCTCTCCTCAGGTCTATCTCTCTCTACCTTCTCCCTGTCTCTCTCTCTCTCTCTCCATGTTTTTTTCTATCTCTACTCTCCTCTCTACCTATCTCTCACTCTATATTATTTATTTCCTTTCTTTTTCTCTTTATCTCTCCCCACCTCTCTCCTCTGACCCGCATCATCGCCCCCTCGGCATCCGCAGCCACGCATTTCCCTGACTACCCCTCATACCACCCTCTCTCGCCTCCTTTCGCCATCCATTATCGCATATCAATAATTCGCTCTCTCCCTTCTCGATATACACTCCGCTCTCACCTATCGATATCACTCTCGCCTTCTCCCTCTCGAATTCAAATACTCGATATCACTCTAGACGCTCATCTCGCTATCCCTCTCGCGGCTCTCAATCACGAGGTATAAATTAAAAATATCAGCTTCCCTTAGAGACTCTCTATCTCGCTCAGGAGAGATGATATCGCTGTAGCTCTAAGTCTATCTCTCTCCCCGATATCGCTCTAGCGCTGTTGAAGTCAGCGAGATATACTATAAGCCCGGTACAAGAGATAAAAGACATTGGGTGGGCTGAGAGAACGTAAGAGAATGTAAGATCACGAGAAAATAAAGAGACAAAGAACATTAAATACCGACTACAATCCATAGCATCATCATCTCCCGCTCGCTATCCTCTCTATGCTCACTCGAAAAACAATAAAATCCATAGCATATTCATCACGTTGGACATGCCAGACTATACCTTTTTTTTGTCGTGTTTTTACACCTCTCTCTCTCTAGCATCTCCTCTCTCCCCTCTCCCTCTCTCTCCTCATCCCTTTCCGCCCTCATCACTCCCTCCTTTCCCCCCCCATCACTCCCTCTCCTATCTCCACGTTCGTCATGCCTCTCTCTACCTTTTTTTTTCTTTCCCCCCCCCCTCTCTCTCTCTCTCTCTCTCTCCTCGTCCGATTTTCCTTTCCCGTGTTTTATCGCGTCCGCTTCATCGTCATTCGCCGGCGACATGTTAGGACTTGTTACGAGAAGGAAAAAAAAAAAAGATAATTACGTCGATTTTCTTTTTTTTCTTTTTTCTTTTGTTTTCTTTTCCTTTCTTTTCGTTCTTTATTTGGTTATTTATGCATTCCTTTCTTCAGGTCTGTGCAGAAAGACGTATCTTTGGGTGTGGGAGAGTGGGGAGGGAGGGAGAGGGAGAGGGGAGAGAGAGAGGGAGAGAGGGAGAAGGAGAGAGAAAGGGAGGAGGCGAGAGAGAGTAGCGGAGATATAGGAGGGGAGGAAGGAGGAGGAGGAGGAGGAGGAGGAGGAGGAGGAGGAGTAGGAGGAGGAGGAGGAGGTAGGAAGAGGAAGAGGAAGAGGAGGAGGAAGAGGAGGAGGAGGAGGAGAGGGAGATAGAGGGAAGAAACGAAGAGGGTGAGGGAGAGGGAGAAGAGGTGAGGAAGAGGAAGAGAAAGAGGGAGGTGGACAGAAAGTAAGACCACGCAAACGCCACAAAGCAAAGCAAAATGAAAAAAAGGCAACAGAAAGCGAGGGCAAGAAAGTAACTCCCACAAGGCAAACAGACAGACAGACAAAACGAAGACATCCAGAGGCCGA
>NC_051395.1:46050835-46058335 GCF_015228065.2 Penaeus monodon | reverse complement strand
TGCATATGCTAGATATATATATATATATATTATATATATAATACTATATTAATATAATATATATTAATATATACATACATAATTACATACATGCCAAAAAAAAAAAAAAAACACAAAAAAAAAAAAATATTATATATACATTACAAAACATAGATACCTACATACATACCTACATAGAGTGACTGATAGACTGACTAATAGATAGAGTGATTGAGTTAGAGACAGAGGGATAGATAGATAGATAAATTGACAGACTAACAACAAATAGATAAATAGATATAGCCACCGGTAGAAACATGTAATCATAGAACAGTTACAGACAGACAAAAACAGACTGATCGATAGATTGGCTGATAACCAATCTGGCAAATGAGAGACAGATAAATGAAGAGAGAGGAGACACAGAATGTCCGATAAACAGATAAATCGATAAATAGAAATGGTTGATTTACAGACAGACAAACAAATAGCCTAAATAGACTCACGGATATCAGAAAGAAGAAAAAAATACACATCTATTTTCTTACCTTTCTCGGGATATCCAATTCTTTACTATTTACTTCCTTTTCGTCCCCTTTTCCTCTTTCTCCTGTCTTCGAAACACCCCGCTCTATCTCTCTGTCTCTATTCTCACCTTTATTTACCTTCCCTCTCCTCTATTATTCTCTATCCCCCCCCCCCTATGCTGCTTCTTCTTCGTCTCTTAATTAACCACACAACATCCAAAAACGGAGCCCAAGTCGAGAGACAGATTTCGGACACGTCGCTCTCCTCTGCCAACAAGCTAATCTATCGCCCCGCGTGGCACTCTCTCGTGGCACTCATTCGTGGCACTGGCTCGCCGTTTGATTTAGGCGTGTCAGGTCCCTCTTTCAAGTTTTTTTTTTTCTTTCTTTTTCGTTTTTTTTATCAGTGTGGTATATCAATGTTGCATGAATACCTGCATTCATACCACATACAATTGCCCAGGCGTAAATATGTTTCTATGTTTGTATGCATGTAAATATAGTGAAGAGCGGAATGGACTGAGGGAATGAAAGAGAAAGGGAGGGAGGGAGGGAGGGAGGGAGATGGAGGGAGGGAGGGAGGGAGAGAGGGAGGGGAGATGAAGAGGGAAAGAAAGAAAAGGAGAGAGAGAGAGAGGCGAAGTCCGGTTTGTGTAGGGGGGATAGAGAGAGAGAGAGAGAGAGGAGAGAGAGAGGAGGGAGAGAGGGAGAGGGAGAGAGGAGAGAGAGAGAGACGACGAGTGAGGAGGAGAGGACATGAGAGACGAGAGAAGACGAGATTATTCGGAACGACGGAGAAGAGGAGGAGAGAGAGAGAGGAGAGGGGCGGGAGAGGGGAGAGGGAGAGGGAGGATTGAGAGAGAGAGAGAGAGCGAGAGGGAGGGGAAGAGAGAGAGAGAGGGAGTTGAGGGAGAGAGTGTTTTGCGAGTGTTGAGAGGAGAGAGAGAGGGAGGAGAGGGGGAGAGATGGAGAGGGGAGGATAGGAGAGGAGAAAGATGAGAGGGGGGTAGAAAGGAGAAAGAGGAAAGAAGAGAAAGAGATAGGGAAAACGAAAGAGATAAAGAGAGGAAAGAAGAGGAGAGGAGGTGAGAAAGGAGAGGATGGGGAGAGACGAGGAGGGGGGGAAAAAAAGGAGAGGGATACGGAGAGGGAGATGGGAGAGGGAGAGGGAGTGAGAGAGATGAGGAGGTGACCGAGGGAGAGAGTGGGGGGAGATGATGAGCGGGGGATGACGAATAGAGGAGGAGAGAGAGAGAGAAAGATAAGGCGAGGAGAGGGAATGAGGAGGAGAGCGAAGATGAGGAGAGAGAGAGGAGGGAGAGAGGAGGGAGGGAGCGGAGAGGATAAAGAGACGGAAGGGAGAGAGAGAGAGATGAGAGAGAGAGAGAGAAGAGAGAGGAGACGAGAGAGCGAGAGCGAGAGAGAGAGATGAGGAGGAGAGGATGTGAGAGGAGAGGCGGATGAGGAGAGAGTGAGAGAGAGGGATGAGAGAGGGACGGAGGAGGGGGGGGGTGGGAGAGGGGGGGAGGGGACGATCGGAGAGAGAGAGAGGAGAGAGATGATGCGGGGGGTGAGGGAGTTGGGGGGAGGGCTGGAGAGGGAGGGAGAGGGAGGAGTGGGGGGGGGAGGGAGAGGGAGAGGAACGAGGGAGGGGGAGGGGGGGGGAGAGATAGGGAGGGCGGAGGAGGTGAAGAGAGGGGAAGGGGAAGGAGAGCGGGGTGGGGGGGGGAGGATGGAGAGAGAGAGGAGGGGGAGGGGGGAGGGAGCGAGAGAGAGTGATCGGCAGGGACGAGAGAGAGAGGGAGGGAGGAGAGGAGGAGCGAGGCACTAGAAGAGGGGGGGAGGGAGGGTTGAGAGAGGCAGAGGGGAGAGGGGAGGGAGGTGGGAGGGAGGGGGGTGATCGAGGAGACCCCAGGAGTGACCGAGAGAAGAGAGGGAGATGAGAAGATCGGAGGGGAGAGAGAGAAGGGAGAGAGAAAAAGAGAAAGGGGGGGAGGGGGGAGGAGAGGAGACATGGTGAGATTGGAGAGAGAGGAGACGAGAGAGTGAGAGAGAGAAGGAGAGAGAGTGAGGAGAGAAAGATAGAAAAAGGATAGAAAGAGGAAAGAAAAAAGAAGAAAAAAGAAAGTAAAGAAAGAAAGAAGATACGATGAGGAGGAGAGAGTACAGGGGAGGGAGGGGAGGGATGGGGGGAGAGGAGGCAGAGATTTTTTTTTGTGGCATATGAGAGAGAGGATGGGCGATGTCTGGAGAGGAGTGGGAGAGTTGGAGGCCGAGGCTCACGGAGAGGAGAGAAGAGAGAGAGGAGGGAGAGAGAGTGATGGGATGGGCAGACGATAAGAGAGAGAAGAGATGTTGGATGGTGATAGGTTAGATGAGCCGCTGCGAGGGAGAGAGGTTGTTGGAGGCATGCGAAGGGAAGGACGCCGCGAGAGTGTTACGCAGATCGACGACAGATCTTGAGAGACGGAGAGGAGATGGAAGAAGAACGATTGGGGAGGCGAGATGAGTATGTGCCTCGGCGGGACGAGAGGGACGTGGAAGCAAGTGTATGAGAGAGAGGACGCCGCATTGGAGGAGAGAGAGAGAGGAGGAGTTGATACGGGTGTTGTGAGAGAGGGGGATGACTTTCGGGGAGATGAGAGATATCGGGATGGAGGGGGGAGATAGAGATGATGAGTCGTGTTAGAATCCCCCCGGAGAGGGAGGAGAGGGAGAAGCCGCCCGACAGAGCAAGCGGGGAGGAGATTAACGCAGCCTGAATGAGATGATTGAGTGCGATTGACAGAGGGTCCGTATCGAGATGAGTGGCCGGCGACGGACCTGGGTTGAGAGTGGGCTGGCCTTGATTCGATGAGGGGTTGGGGTTGCGCGAGTTCTGGCGGGTTGATGCGGGGGCGAGGCGGGGCGAGGCCCCTTGGGCGCACGCGGCTTGGGGCTCCGCCGTGGTAGTTTGACTTGGTGGGGCCCCCTTGGCCGATAGATGATTCGGTCGGGGTGGACGGTTATAGAACCGATATAGGAGAGTGAGCGGGGCTGAAGGGCTATATAGAGCCGGGGACTTAAGAGAGTTAGGGGCGGTGCCGCGCAGATGTCAGGAGGTCAGCGTTGAGCATAGTGAGGGACGGCTTGAGCTGGACGACAGCCATTGGAGTGTGCCGGGGCGGGGGAGTCCGAATAAGGCGCGAGGTACTCTCGGAGACTTATGTGGTGGTTTCTGGGCGTGTAGTGCAGGGGGGGGGGTGGATGAGAGAGAGGGTGGGGGAGCACGTATACCGGAGGGGACGCGGATGACGGAGAGAGGGAGAGGAGAAGAGTCCGAGAGGTGAGATCCAGACTGTGCGGGAGAGAAGAGGGCGCCGGCGCCTGAAAGGTAGGGGCTGCCTGAGGATCGTTGAGAGCGGATTGTGACAAGAGAGCAAGAGAGAAGAGCAGACCTGCACTGGTGAGGGAAGGTCCTCGAGCCGAATGTGAGGGTCGGTTGGGGTGGAGTGAGGGCCGTTCGGAGCTGCCGTGCGGCTGATAGAAGTACTTTAGGAGGGACGCCCCTCTGGAAGAGGGATGGTTTCTCGGGGTCGGATCGGCTGGAGTGTGCAGGAGAGATCGACAATGGAGTGACAAGAGGAGCGAGCGTTGTGGTCGCTAGGGTCTGAGTACGGGGACAGGGGGCCGGCGGCTGAGGCATCGGGAGCTCGGAAGGCTGGTGAGGGATATGAGGCCGGGGTTGACGCGGAGTGTCGTTTTGGAGTTTGATATCGCGAGACATCAGGGGGATGTCTGGGTGCGTTTTCGTCATGAAGCGCAGCTTGAGACAGGAAGCCATGGTGGTCTAGGCCGGAGGCGGAGAGACTCGACTGAGATTGGAGGATGGGGGTGTAGAGTAGCAGACGAGAAAGAGAGGAGCTGGCGATGAGGGTGCGGTCTGAGGAGACGAGAGAGTGAATGATGGGAGAGAGTAGTAAGCGACGGTTGTATGGAGACCGGACGAGATAGCGGACGGGAGAGGACGAGATGAGGAGAGGAAGAGCAGAGCGAAGAGAGTGAAGTTCGTGAGACCGAGGGCGGACCGGGACTGAGAGTGGATGAGGATGAGACGAGAGAGAGACAGACAGGAGGGGACATAGAGAGGACATGGGAAATAGTAAGAGTAAGAGAAAGAGAGAGAAAAACAAAAACGAGAAAGCGAAAAGGTGAAAGAGAGAAAGACAGAGAGCAAGAGAGTAAAAGTGGATAAAAACAAGCGAGCAACAGCGAAGTGAGGAACAGCGAAACACAATAAACCCTATGACAGTCTAAATTCTCACAGCTAACATTACTCTCGAAGTTTTTAAAATACAGTGTTTTTAACCCCACCGAGGACTCAAAATTGGTCTTCTCGGGAGGTTACAACAATGGGAATGCAAAGAACCCTCCCCCTCCCCCCCCTCCCCTCCCCACCCCCCCACCCCCCCCCCCCCAACCCCTGGGCTCCATTATTCTTTCTCTTAATAACAAGTATTTCTCTTTAGGCCTTGCTGTCTCTGTTTTCTCTGTCAGTGTCTTTTTTTTTGTCTATCTCTGTCTATGTCTCTTTTTTTTTCTCTTTTGTCTCTCCTTTCTCTGTGTCTGTTTGTCTGTTCGGTCAGTTCTACTCCCCCCCGTGTTGCTCTACTCTCTCATTTATCTGTAGTCTGGGCTATAATATGTTCTAGGGGATGTATGTCTGTTGGTATGGATTGTTCGATGTCTGTGCTCTCATCTCGGGGTGAGATCTGTATATCTTGTATATGTATTCGGTAGATAATAATTGGTATCTATCTCAATGGTCAGGGGGGGGGGAGAGGAGAGAGCAGAGAGGGAGGGGGCGGAAGAGAGAGAGAGAGACGAGAGAGAGGAGAGAGAGAGATAGAGAGAAGAGAGAGCGAGAGAGAGAGAGAGAGAGATCGGAAGAAAGATCTAATCTATTAAGAGAGTGTTGGGGGTGAAGAGAGAGATAAGAGAGAGCGTCTAGACAATCGTATCTACAGCGCGAGCCCTCTCTCTCCCTCTCTCCACCCTCTCTCCCCCTCTCTCTCCCTCTCTCTCCCTCTCCCTCTCCATCTCCATCTCCAGCAATCTAGCTCTTTCTCTCTTTTTTTGTCTTTTTCCTCCTCCTATTTTTCTCTTTCTCTCTCTCCGTCTATCTAACGCTTTCTCTCCTTTTCTTTTTCATTTTTTCCTTTTTTTTATTTTATTTTTCGCTTTCTCTCCCACCTCTCCCTTTCCCTCTTCCCTACACTTCTCCTCTCCTTTTTATTCACGTCTATGCATCTTCTCTTGATCTCCCCTCACCTCGGTTATTTCTCAACTTCACCCAAAACCTCAAAATCTACGATACGAGGAAGAGGAAGAAGAAAAAAATAAAAATAAAAAAAAAAAAATAAAAAAAAAAAAAAAGTTTTTTTTCCCATCCCTTCCCTTCACCGAGATTTGGCTTCGCGTCTCTCCCTTGTCAGCTCGAAACGTTCACCCGGCCGTAAACGTTGCGACTTCGAGAACGTTCCTGTTGACAACGTTCCAAAGCCTTGTCAGAGCCGCTACCCCTACCCCCACCCCTACCCCCACCCCTCCCCCCCGAATATTTGGTTACCGTTTTTTCTCCCCCTCCCCCCTCCCCCCCCCCCCCTCCTGTACCAAATACATATACCGGACCTTTCCTGTTCTCTTACCTTTCCCTCCTTTTATCCTCCCTTTTATGCCTTCGCTTTGCTTTTTTTTTCCCCCTTTTTAACCCCCCCCCCAACCCACCCCCCCCCCCATTTTCCCCCCCCCCAAATAAAAAACCCCCCCCCCCCCACCCCCCTTTTCCCCCCTTTTTTTCCCCTTTTTTCCTTTTCCCCACCTACCCCCTCCTTCCTCCCCCCCCTTTCTCCTCCCCCTCCAACCTTTCCTTCCCCCCCCTCCTTCCCCTGGCCCCCCCACCCCAGCCCTAAACGAAGGGCACTCGCAACCCCCACTTTCAACCCCTCAACTTAACCTGCATTCAACCTTCAACCCTTCAACTTAACCTGCATTCAACTTTCAACCTTCTAACTTAACCTTTCAACTTAACCTGCATTCAACCTTCAACCCTTCAACTTAACCTGCATTCAACTTTCAACCTTCTAACTTAACCTTTCAACTTAACCTGCATTCAACTTTCAACCTTCTAACTTAACCTTTCAACTTAACCTGCATTCAACCTTCAACCCTTCAACTTAACCTGCATTCAACTTTCAACCTTCTAACTTAACCTTTCAACTTAACCCGCATTCAACCTTCAACCCTTCAACTTAACCTACATTCAACTTTAAAGATCCCTCGTTGCATCAACTTTTCGCACCGTACAGTAGTACCCTTTAACTTTCAAACTTAACTTTAAACTTTAAGTCCCCCCCCCCCCCGATTAGCGGCATTAATTCATCAAGTCTACCTTTTAAAGTCTTCATTTTCCCCTTTTATTCCTATAGTTTATTTTACTTCATTATTCCACTTTACGATTCATAAAATACACTTTAATTTCCTAACTTTATCTTTAAGTTTTCAAGATGTGAGAGTTTACATTTTAAAGTTTTTTCTCTCTATTTCTATTGTCTTTACCTTTATCTTATTCTATTTCATTATTCTCTTCTTGTTTTTTCCCCCTTTCATTTGTTTCGTCTTTATTCTATTTCATTTTATGGTTTATCCCCCACCCCCCTTATTTCCATTTTATCTTATTATTCTGTTTCATTTTATTCCATTCTCCCTCATTTCTATGGTCTTTATCTCGTTTTATATCTTATTATTCTATTTTATGGTTTATTCCCCCTTTATTGCTATTGTCTCTCCAGCTTTACCTTCACTGAGAGACTCGAGTTCCCGTTCAGCCTCCTTATTGGTTGTTTGCTGTCTACTTTTGTCTACTTTTCCTTTCAAACCCTTATTTATCTCTA
Source organism: Penaeus monodon (assembly GCF_015228065.2). Lineage (NCBI taxonomy): Eukaryota > Metazoa > Arthropoda > Malacostraca > Decapoda > Penaeidae > Penaeus > Penaeus monodon. The sequence goes on along the minus strand of NC_051395.1, from coordinate 46,050,897 downwards.
CTGCAAACGTAGGTAAAATTCCTGTTGTAGTCTATCATAATCACCATCATAATCCTCATAAT
>NC_051395.1:46043034-46050735 GCF_015228065.2 Penaeus monodon | reverse complement strand
TCTCTCCTTTCTTTTCCTCCCCTCTCTCTCCCCCTCCTTTTTTTTTTTTTTTTTTTTTTTTTTTTGGGGGGGGGGCAAGCTTCAAATTGAAAACAATAGTAGTGAAAAAAAAAAAAAAACACCGTACTTTGCAACTACAGCCTAATTCATTAAACAATCTATTTAGCATTTTCAGCAATACAGAAGGGTGAATCAATACCCCATCAGTAACCATGGTAACCATAGTTTATTGTCTTCACAGTTATTGTTAATGGGGCGGATGTGCTTGGTGTATGTTTTATCATTCAGATTTTGTAAAAATAAATAATAATAAATAAATAAATAAATAAATACACATATAAATAAATAATAAAATAAATAAATAAAAATAATAAGAAATTGATAAATAAATAATAACAATAATAATAATAATAACAATAATAATAACAATAATGATAATAATAATAATAATAATAATAATAATAATAATAATAATAATAACAATAACAATAACAATAATAACAATAATAATGAAATCAAACATAATGAAATAAATAAAAATAATAATAAATAAATAAATAAAACATTACTGCCATCCTGTCGCGCCCCCTCTCCCCCCCCCCAGATCTTTCCGTCCCTCCCAGGGGTTTGGAACCGCCCACTTCGGGACCGCCCACTTCGGGACCGCCCACTCCGGGACCGCCCACTCCGGGACCGCCCACTCCGGGACCGCCCACTCCGGGACCGCCCACTTCGGGACCGCCCACTCCGGGACCGCCCACTCCGGGACCGCCCACTTCGGGACCGCCCACTTCGGGACCGCCCACTTCGGGACCGCCCACTCCGGGACCGCCCACTTCGGGACCGCCCACTCCGGGACCGCCCACTTCGGGACCGCCCACTCCGGGACCGCCCACTTCGGGACCGCCCACTTCGGGACCGCCCACTCCGGGACCGCCCACTTCGGGACCGCCCACTCCGGGACCGCCCACTCCGGGACCGCCCACTTCGGGACCGCCCACTTCGGGAACCAATGATATAAATCATCGATTGCGCAAAACGGAGTTCCTATCAACGCCATCGCTTAGTAACATTTAATTACGCCATGCAACCAACATCAAAGCAATTAGGAATCAATTAAATAGCGGACAGTATCTTAACCACTTAATCAATTCTTTCATTACTCGATTACGTCAGGAAAGAAAACTTACTCAAATCGTCTGGGTAAACAGAATTGATTATAATAATGAAGCATAATATAATGCAAGTCGTTTTTTTACAACTTTTAATCTATTAGACGCAACAAAATACTTTCAAGCGCTATCGGTATTTAAATCGTATGAATAAACATAATAGCACACTCAAACAAAACACTTTCTCCTTTGTGAATTAATATCAAGCACATTTCCAATATGTTAATGAGTGGCTGGAAATTATGACTATTGATAAGAATAACATTTTATACATATATTATATATATATATATATATATTTTATATATATAAAATATATTATATACAATATAAGTATATATATTTAATATATATATATATATAATATATATATACATATATATAAAAATATATAAAATACATATATATATAATATATATACATCATATATATTTTAGTATATATATGTATATATATGTATATAATATATTATATATATGTATGTATATATATATTATATATATATTATATACTATATATATATTACTATATATATATATATATATATATAAATATATATATATATATAATATATATATATATATATATATATATAATATATATATCATATATATATACATATATATCTATAAAATATAAAATATATAATATATAATATATATATACATATATATATACATATATATATATACATATATATACATACATATATATATGTATGTATGTATATATATGTATGTATATATATGTATATATATATTATATATATATAATTAATATATATATTATTATATATATATATATATATATACATATATATACACTTTTTTTTTTCTTCTTTTTTTATGCTTAGCATTCTCCAACTTGGATCTTCATAATTCTCCTTTATATTTTGGGTAAAGAAGCCAAACCCCAAGGCCTATATACAAAAGACTGTGGCGATGTTCCAGTGATTAAAACCAACGCCGGTGGTCGCAAGGGTCATAGGCTCAGTGGTCCAGCGCTGACTTTGCAACCGCGGGATCGCAGGTTCGCGCCCGGCCAGACCCTCTCAGGCGCCTCAGCTGTGATCAAGGACTGGCATCGGCATGCTGGGGTCAAAGTCGGGTCGGAAAGGAACTGGCCACTCTACTATGTCGTTCCGTGGCTTAGAATGCATGCTCCTATTTGAACATGCTGCGACTGCTCAGCAAGATGAACTGTGCACAGAGAAGTACATGTATAATTGTGTGTGTGTGTGTGTTTGTGTGTGTGTGTGTGTGTTTGTGTGTGTGTGTGTGTGTGTGTGTGTGTGTGTGGTGTGTGTCCGTGTGTGTGTGTGTCCGTGTGTGTGTGTGTCCGTGTGTGTGTGTGTGTCCGTGTGTGTGTGTGTGTCCGTGTGTGTACGTCCGTGTCTATGTGCGTCCGTATGTAAGTGCGTGTGTGTCCGTGTGCGCGTGTATGTGTATCTGCGTGCGTGTATCTACGTGCTAGTATCTGCGCGTGTATATGTGCGTTCGCGCGTGCGAATAAAAAATAATAACAGAAAAAAAAGCTGAAAACCGAACAAACACAGCGACGTCACGCCAACCGACATTCCGTCTCCATGTCAAAGGTTTTCTAAATGGGAAAAGACAAGGGGTAAGGGAGGGGGGTTTAACGGGGGATGGGGATGGGGGTGGGGGTATGGAGAGGGGGGTATAGGTGGATGGGTGGGGTATAGGTGGATGGGTGGGGTATAGGTGGATGGGCGGGGGGTATAGGTGGATGGGTGGGGTATATGGGTGGGGTATAGGTGGATGGGTGGGGTATAGGTGGATGGGCGGGGGGTATAGGCGGATGGGTGGGGTATAGGTGGATGGGTGGGGTATAGGTGGATGGGTGGGGGGTATAGGTGGATGGGTGGGGTATAGGTGGATGGGGGGATATGGTGGTGGGTATAGGTGGATGGGTGGGGTATAGGTGGATGGGTGGGGTATAGGTGGATGGGTGGGGTATAGGTGGATGGGTGGGGTATAGGTGGATGGGTGGGGTATAGGTGGGTGGGGGGTATGGGTAGGGGCAGAACAAGGCGGTTGGGGGGGGGGGGAGGGGAGGAGAAAAGCACCAATTTTTTTTTGGAAATATTTCTTGACCCTACTGTATTATTCGTGAATTTAAGGTTTTCTGTCCTGCTGTATCATTACTAACCTGAAGATATAAGTCTCGATGTATTGTTCCTGATTTGATTGTATGTGTCCTGATGTATCACTCGTAGCTTTTGAGTTATTTGTCCCCATGCGTTATTTGTGTGTGTGTGTGCTTATAGAGGTGCGTGAATACGTGTATGTGTGTATGTGTGTGTGTGTGTGTGTGTGTGTGTGTGTGTGTGTGTGTGTGTGTGTGTGTGTGTGTGTGTGTGTGTTGTATGTATGTATGTATGTATGTATGTATGTATGTGTGTGTGTGTGTGTGTGTGTATGTATGTATGTATGTATGTGTGTGTGTGTGTGTGAGGATGTGTATGTTGTGTAGGGAGGGTGCAAGCGTATGTGTATTTTATGTGGGAAGGATGTGTGCATGCGTACGTACATGTGGGAAGGGTGCGTAAGTATGTGTGCGCGGGAGACGGGTGGGTGGGTTCCATCCACCTATACGTGCGTACGTATGTAGGTGCGTGAACACTTCAACACTATACTTCAAGGTCTATATAATTGTATAGACCTTGATGTGCATACTCCATGGAAGAACAGGCGTACGTGTCAGTACGCATTTCTTAACACATGTATCAAGACCTGTATCCCAACGTGTCAAGATATGTACCCTATCAAGACTTGCATCCCAACGTATCAAGAAGTGTATCCAAACATATCAATACTTATATCCCAACATATCAAGACCTGTATCCCAACATATCAAGACTTGTATAACAACATATCAAGACTTGTACCCCAACGTATCAAGACTTGTATCCCAACGTATCAAGACTTGTATCCCAACATATCAAGACTTGTATCCCAACATATCAAGACTTGTATCCCAACATATCAAGACTTGTATCCCAACATATCAAGACTTGTATCCCAACATATCAAGACTTGTATCCCAACATATCAAGACTTGTATCCCAACATATCAAGACTTGTATCCCAACATATCAAGACTTATATCCCAGCATATCAAGACTTGTATCCCAACATATCAAGACTTGTATCCCAGCATATCAAGACCTGTATCCCAAGATATCAAGACCTGTATCCCAGCATATCAAGACCTGTATCCCAACATATCAAGACTGTATCCCATCAAACATATCAAGACTGTATCCCAACATATCAAGACTTGTATCCCAACATATCAAGACCAACATATCATTCCCTGAAGATCCATGGCGTGAGGGACACGCACCTATTCCAACTGATGTTCGTTTCAAAGCTTCTTTAGCGATCGTCGGTCGGGATTAACACAAACACCGCTTTCTATATATTTTTTTCTTTCTCTCTCTCTCTCTTTCTCCTTTCTTTTGCTATTTACCTTCTTGTGGATTTATGTCCCCTTCGCTCGTTTTCAGCTCAATGCCGTGCTTTTGCGAAAGGCGATTCGGCTTATTTTTCAGTTTGAGAAAATATGTTTACGGACACGCCTTCTCCTGTGCTTATTCACGACTGACGGCTTTGTATCAATGCCTTGGCTTGGGTGTAATATTTACGAAAATGGTTAGATATATGCTGATGTCGGGAAGGAAAATGCGAAAACCGGATTATACAAATTAAAAAAAATATCGAGGGGTGATTGCATATGAGCACAATATTGAACACAAGGTCGTTTAGATGTAAGTTTTGTTGCCGATCTGCATCTGCTACCAGTCTGGATACACACTTGCACACGCAGGCAAGCAGGCAGGCAGGCGCAGGTCGCGCACACACACGCAAGCACACACACACACACACAAAGATAGATAGATAGATAGATAAATAGATAGATACAGATATTGATGAACCGTATATTGATGAACCGTATTCATATCGACAGATGTAGAAAAGGCATGAATGAGAATGAATGTCTTCACAATACAAGAGATGTATTTGACCGGTTTCGATTGTGTCTTCGTCAGAAATACACAATATGTATTTCTGACGAAGACACAATCGGAGCCGGTCAAATACATCTCTTGTATTGTGAAGATATTCATTCTCATTCAAACCTTTTCTACAGATATTGATATACATATATAGATACAGATAGATATAGATATATATAGATGGATAGATAGACAGATAGCTAGGTATAAATATAGATAGAGAGTTAGAATTATATAAAGATATAGATATATATATTTCTTTATAAAAATAAACTTCCCTGTTGACCAGAACTGCGAAGAAATCTCAGATGCAACTACGACCAAAGTAGCAGAGCCGAAGGTGTGAAATAATTATTATAATCTAGTAAATTCATATTAATTCTTCATTCGCTACTGTGTTTGTAAAATTTGCAATTTCAAAATGACCATTTTTCACCAAGACTATGCATGAAATTTGCCTCAGACTACATTATAAACATGACAAAATTTCGTGGGATAAACAGCCGATTTGCCTGATGGCCGATTACGTGACAGACAAGGTCAAAGGGACCAAATCTGGATCAAGGTCGCATAAAAAGTTTCGATTTAAGTTCATTTTCGACAGAGGTGTTACAGCGGACGGCGTGGCTGTGGTATTTATAGAGGTCAGCCTATTCGCATGGCAGGCCGAAGGTTTTCTATATTTAAAACCCAGACTGTCGGTTTCAGGCTAAATCAGAACATAAAACCAAGGAAGGCCATACTCCGATCAAGCGAGACTCAGGCTAGGTCAGAAAATAAACACAGGCAAGGTCAAGCCCGAAATTACCAAGTAAATTCAAGCAAATTCAGAGTCACGCTGTACAGTGTATTTAAGGTTACGTCGGGAACTCATTCAGAGCAAGGTCGAGACAAAAGCGGTATATAATCTCAACTCGGACTTGAGAAGCAGGTCATAAACCCAGGTTACAGGTTCAGCTAATGCCCTCCCTATTACACTAAGGGCGAGATAAAAACTCAGGTCAGCATAGAGTAAAGGTATCGAAGTAATTTTTTTTTCCTGTTGCGTTCGCGCTACATTACTTCCTCATTCGCTACGTATCGGTAAATCTGCTATTTCATATGAACACTTTTCACAAATCCTAACGCTTTACATTTACTACAACTGAATATTCGTTGTAGTATATATATCTTCCTTTTTCATTTCTAAAATTGCTATCAAAAGAGACCATGCTACATATATCGATACATAATATACACGAGCTAAAGTTTATATAATCTATCCACCTGGTACCACATCTATATAATTGCTGAACGTGTTTGTTTTACATTAGCTATAATTCGCAAGTCACACTAACACCTGGTACCATTTCACCTGTTACTACATCTGCGAGTGATCACGCACATTATTTCACATATATTACTACACTTGCTATTACAACTAAACCCATAAAACCCCTAACGAACATTTGTAACAATCTCTTATCAAGCACGAATAAATACAAAGAAACAATTATCTAACACATAACGGATAGAACATATTTCTTGAACAGTCCAACACACACAAAGAAGGCAGCCTAATCATAATAAAAACATCAGAAGATCTTAAATCATCCACTTAAGACGCAATTCTTTGGGTTCTGATCCGGGCAACGGTAAAGAATGCGTGGAGACGAGGCTCATTAGTGTTTCATTACAGATTCTTGATTCCGAGAAGTTTGACTTGGCCTGCCCGGGGTCAAAAGTGTGGCGGCAATACCTGCAGGGAAGACACGATAGGCCGGTGTTTTCTTCTCCTTTTCCTCTCTCATTTTCCTAGTGTTCTTCATTTTCTTCGTCTTTTTTCTTCTTTTTCTTCTCCATCTCCATCTTCTTCTTCTCCTTCTCCTCGTCCTTCTTCTTCTCCTTCTTCCTTCTTCTTCTTGTCACGCCTCAGCTCCCACGCCATATTATCAACTAAATTAATTAAACCGAAAAACTATTGAATGCGTTTCTTGTGAAAACAACAACAACAACAAAACATCTAAATGCAGTTTAACGCACCATACAATAATACTTTCAAAATTTACGAAACTGATATTAATAAAAGAAATTTTCCACAGCAATATTCTTTGACTTACCGCGTGCGCATGTGTGTATGTGGGAGTATGTGTATGTGTATTTGCATACATGAGTATATCTGCGTATTTGTTTGTGCATACGTTTATATGCTCTAAATCCACAGAACAAAATAAAGAAATATATAGAACCTTGCGTCGAGTTCCTTCGCGAAAAGGCACTTTATTTTGGGCCCGCGGTCTCTCTCTCTTTCAAAACGCCCGCGCCAGACACTCCGCGCTCTCTGACATCTCGAGGGTGTCTGGGCGGCCTTGCTTTATCTCTACATATTTTTCCCTTTTTATCGCCGGGAATAAGCGTTCTCTGTTTGTATAAGGTTTTGCTGTGTAAGTGCTAAGTAAGGTATTTGTTTTCTTTTCTCTTTTTTTCGTTTTCTTAGTATCATCATTGTAC
>NC_051395.1:46028034-46030534 GCF_015228065.2 Penaeus monodon | reverse complement strand
AATTGGTATATTTCATCATAGCTGTCATCATCAGCGCTGTTATCTATTTTACTCCGTGTTTCTGTCACTGTAACGATTAACAGCATTTATTTCTGAATAAAGAAAGAGACAAAGAAACAAAGTGAGAATAGAAGACGAAAGAAAAAAAAAAAGAAAAATACAACTAAAACAATGAAGCAAGTAAGAGGGAAGGAAGAAAAAGAATAAACAGGAATAGGAAAAAAAAGGAGAGACAACAAAACAAATGAAAGTTAAGAATAAACAATGGAACATAGATAAGAGGAAAGATACGGAAAAGAGGCAATAAAAACAACAACGAAAAAGTTACGGATAGAAAAAAAAAGAAGAAGAAAAGAAACAAACAATAAGGAGCAGATAAAGAGCGAGACACAGAAAGGGAAAAGATACGAACAGAAGACGATACAAATAGAAGAAATATACGAATGGGAGAAGCAAACAAAAGTCAAAAGGGGAAAGGGACGAATAAAGGAAATAAAACAACAACAAAACTATTATAAAGCATCAAATTGAACAGAAAATGGAAGACAGACAACGAAACACACAAACAAAAAGTAAGGTGCGAATAAGTAACGAAAAAAAAAAAAAAAAAAAAAAAAAAAAAAAAAAAAAAATATATATATATATATATATATATATATATATATAAAATTATATGTGTGTGTGTTGTATGTGTTGTATTTATGAGTTTGTGTGTTTGTGTTTGTGTGTGTGTGTGTGTGTGTGGTGTGTGTGTGTGTGGTGTGTGTGTGTGTGTGTGTACTACCAATAATAAGGTTCGAAGAATAAACAAAAATAGAGAACAGAAAGTAAGAACAAGGTACGTATAAGCAACAACAAAAAAAGAAAGAAAACAATGATCAAAGAGAGCGCTTAAGATTCAGGGCTTCATTATAATTTGAATAATTTATTGACTCGTGTCTCATGGCGCAGGTGTGTCGAAGCTTGTGCATTTTTTTTTTTTTTTTTTTTATCTTTGATGATTACTTTTTAAGTTTTTACGTTATTCGAGTAGAAGGAAAATGCATTAACAAATAGTTTTAATTTCATGAAGTTATTTGAAAGCAGAGAAAATTCGTTAACAAATTTCGTGGTATATAATTCTTTATGCTAAAATCTTGACAAGTATTAATCAGTTAAATGAAATGTCAATTTATCATTCACACATGTGAACATAACGAATAAACGGAAATATAGAAAATGAATACACATTAATATGTAACGGATATCTATCAGTTTCACGAGCACATAAGTCTTTAAAATCACATATCTGAGGAAGTTACTGAAAAAAATATGAGTTCATAAAAAAAGGTAAATCGAAATTCATACTCCAACTTCGTCATGCAACGGGGATATTCCTTGCAAAGTTTCCTTGAATAGAATTGACAACATGGCGAATGGAAAGCTTTTAAGAACGACATTCGAACCGATGTAAAAAATATAAAAAAAAGGGCAAAGAAAAAAATGTCAGATGTAAAAAATATGTATGTTAGCTAATGGAGAATCAAAACCAACATGGAACTTTTTGTTGATGATAAAAAATTGTACTAAGAGAGAGAGAGAGAGAGAGAGAGAGAGAGAGAGAGAGAGAGAGAGAGAGAGAGAGAGAGAGAGAGAGAGAGAGAGAGAGAGAGAGAGAGAGAGAGGCAAAATCAAGTCAACTCAAAAATACGTAGTGACAAAGAGCACTGAGTGAACGTAATGCCTTTTGCTGAATATACTGAAAAATATATGAGTCTAACACATATGTTTACAGAAAAAAAAAAATTCTGACTCCATTTTCTGTAATGAATCGCACTAGTGATAGATCCCTGAGCTGAATTAGGCTATGGCCAATACAATCAGAAAGTTTAATTGCATTTTTTTAAAAACATAATCAACGAACGAATTAGCGAAGAATTATACCTTCCTTTCGGCGAAGTTATTATGTAAAAAAAAAAAAAAAAAAAAAAAAAAAAAAAAAAAAAAATATATATATATATATATATATATATATATATATATATATATATATATATATATATATATATATATATAACTAAATTCCAGTCATAGATAAAAACTATTTTTTTATCGGGAAAAAAAAAAAATAAAAAAAGATAAAAGTGGAGAAAGAGAAAATTGATAATGCAAATAAGCCAACAGAACTGAAATGAAGAAATGTATAGCGGAAGACGAAAATCCTAGGAAATAAATAAACCTACACGGAATATACAAACGCAAAGGAATAATAATAAAAGTGATAAATATATCTCTCGTTCCTTTAGAGAAGAAGAAAAGTGGGTTGTATTCAGTCTTCATACACTCACGCAAATATGATTGACTGTTTCTCTCTCTGTCAAATCTATTTACTATTATTTTCAAATCCAGGCAATTTACTATACACTAGAAAGGAGAGGAGAAAATTGAATGCCTCGATATAGAAAAGGAAAACAAAGAAAGAAGAAAGTATAACATATAGATGAAAGAAGAAGAAATTTTC
>NC_051395.1:46003034-46010534 GCF_015228065.2 Penaeus monodon | reverse complement strand
ATAAGAAGAACAACAAAAATAATAACAATAAAAGATAATGACAATGTTAGTTATAATGATGATAATGATCTTAAAAATGATGATGATAATGCTGACAGTAAGAGTAATGATATTTGTGCCTGCAATTTCAACATTCTGATTGCATTTGTATTCATTGATGTAAATGTAAACTTGGGAAGAAGAAAAGCAATTACTGAAATTAAGTCAAATATTGTTACCAATTAGCTTTATGATTATACCCCAGGAGTGGCTAGGCCCCCCAATGTGTCCAGATTGAATGCACTCTAAAGGCTTGTAGAGCCATTTATGTCAAAGAAAAGAAGAGAATAGAAAGGAAAAGAAAAGAAAAGGAAAACATAGTGTATGAATGCATGCAGTTCCGGTGATGGTGTGCCTCTAGGTTTTAGAAACATACTTTAAGGATATTGCATTGCAAGCTATCGTTCATCTTTTATTATTGTTATAATTTTTTGTGCTTTCTATTGCATTAAGATAATTTTTCCTTTTAGAGGCCTAATTGTATGTTTGCTTGTAGGTCAGTACGCATCTGGCAACGACGAGACTCTGGCCAGTATTGGCCAAGTGTTTGCCACTTTTTGCCTTCGATTCCCAGTTGTTTCCACTACACGCCTGATAACAGACGCATGTTCATTGGTCTCGACAATGGTACAGTCACGGTAAGTGCTAGGCATGTTTATTTATTTCTGTTATGGCTTAGTAATGTTTTCTCTTGTATAGTTATTAGAGAGATGGTTGTAGGAGCAAGGAGGGAAGTGGTAGATATGTGTTATGTGCTTAATTTAATTGAGTTTTCAGCAAGATTATGGAAGTGAGGAGGAAAAGTGTACTCATCCTGGTTAATAATGCCCTATTTTTTTGAGTTTAAGACAGTGAGGTTTGAGATTCAGAATTAAGATGTAGAACTTTAAGACTAAGATTTAGAAATTGTACTCAACCCATTTGGCCTGATGGCAAGAATACATGCCATGCCGACACAAATATTAATTTATTGATTTTCCTAGTCTCCTAGCAGTCAGTTTTTAACTATTTATCCTACCTTTATCACCTAATTACCCTTTTTCTTGATACTTTTTATTATTTTATTGTCTTTGTTGTTATTAGCTTTTTAATAGCATTATTATAATTCAAAGGGTCTACAAGCTGATGCCTCGATGGCTGGCCAAGTGCAACCATCTCTATGCAACAAAATTCACACACAAAAAAATACAGTAGATAGTACAAAAACCTATGGTAAATGGATTGATATATATTGTTAAGGATAATTTTTGAGCATGGTAATAACTTGAAGTTGGAAAGAAGCTATTGATCATATTGCAGTGACTAGTAAGGATATTTCTATAATTTATGCAGAAAATCCCATGTATAAGGACAGAGTACTACAGATATATATTAGGAACGTTGCCATTGATAAATAGTATTTTTAGAATGAGCAGTACATTAATAGGTTTTTAACAATTATTAACATGTTGGCTGTAATTTTTCCTGCTCACAGATGGCTCCAAAACTGTTCAATTAACAAGGAGTCAGCAAGTTGGCCCTATGTTGCCCTCACCTTATTTCCCCACTCCTCAAATTTTCAGGATTTTAGTTCCTAATGCTAATGATATTGACACTGATTTTATTGTTATGACACTTTGATCATTACTGAAATGCAAATCATAATGGGAAAATGAAAGATAATCTTTCCAACAGATATTAAGGGAAAATTAAACAGGTGAGATGGAACAAATAATTGGGTCCTTAGTGATTTAGCACCTGTGTCACCATCTGGCTGTAAAGAATAAGTATTTAACTATATATTGATGGGCTAGCTAAAAATTGCTCTCCAGCTCCTCTTTTGGGAAGTGAAAACAATGTGTAAAACTGTGCAGCTCATCCAGCAGATGGTTTATGGAAAATCGCAAGTTTCTATGTTACACTTAGGAAGCACATTTATGTTTGGAGGCTTATTGTAGCCATATGATATATTCTGTGAAGGATATTTTCTTATATTGCAGTATATACTCCATTTTAGAAGTGTTTGTACCATCTCATTGTGCAAAGTCAGTAGTATGTTTCCAAGAGAGACTGGAAATGCAATTTTTATGGAAAAAAAAGACAAAAAAGATAAATATGTACCTGTGATAATCCTTGAACAGCACAGAGGGAGACACCACAGGTCCTGCACATGACCTTAGGCTGTTCCTCTAGCAGAGCACACATCGCCCCCAAAGCTGGATCGGAGTCTCCGATGGCATATGCATCTACTAGGCTTCTTCCTCCTGAAGTTCCTATGGAGCAATATGCCAGAAGGATTCAGGGAGTCTGCCGTGGTGCAGCACCAACTCCCTTCTGAAGTCTACCCGTGTGATCATATTACCAAGGGCCCAGTGGACAGCCAGTGCATTGATGATTGTCTTATCCAATAGATGGAAGATCATCTGGATACAACTGCAACAGCTGATCTGAGATGTCAACACCCTTCCATGATCTTTTTGTAGGAAACAATGACTTCATGCTTTGACTTTACTACCCCTTGGCAGTTGGGTGGCAAGGTTATGACCTTGCTGCTGTTGGCCTTGGATGCATGCCCTTCCTGTTGGTACAGTCTGAACCAATAGCGCTGGTCTTCAGGGCCTACAGGTACTGGAAAAGAGCCTTAGAGAATATTAGTTGTCTGTGTGCAACTTGTATCCCTTGTTAAGCAGTTCTTTTTTCTCCAGCTGGTTAATGATAGCCTTCATGCTAGTGGAGACCTCCCCGCGATCTTGCCCCTTGTAGATCTTAGAGGCCATCATATACCCTGCCTCTGGACTGTCTGATGAGCAGCACCTATAGACTTTCAGGCCTTCCTTGACTGCATGTTCTGATTCTACTACGAGTGTGATGACGCCTCATGAAGGGCCACAAACTCTTGTCCACAGTGATAGTTGTTTGGGAAAAAGACCGAATGGAGTGGTCATACAAGATGTTGAGCAAAGGTTGTAGCTTCTACAGTCAATCCTCTACATTGTGCTGTTCCTTGTCAGTGAAGTAGAGCGCAGAGGTCATGGCATCAAACCGATCCCTGGTCATTGTCTTTGGGAATGTGGGAAACGTGGCTGAAGAGATCAAGTGATTGGTGGACCAGAAGTCCCTCAGGTGACACCTTGAAGGCTATACTCATGCCTGGTAATATAAGGTTAATAAACTAAGAATGCAGTGGACATGGCACGCATGTCATGTCATCCGTACACAATGAGTTTAGAGTAGGATGACACTTGTTCAATAACTTTCTGCAAGAAAAGTGTAGCATTAAATATATTATGACTTTATAGAATTCAGTAGTAAGGAATACAAATTATTATTACTCTATGATAAAATATTTAATTCATGTCATAGATCATAGGTCAGTTGATGTGTGTTGTTTTTATTTATTATTTTGATTATAATGTTTGTATTTTAAAAGGATCTATTGATATGCATGTTTTTCAACGCATCCCACACCTCTCTCTCTGCAGGAATTCGAGGTGGCCTCAGACTACAACAGCATCAGACACAAGCGTGATTACCTGAGCCACCAAAACCGAGTGACAGGTGTCATCTTCTGCCCATCTGCGGAATGGGTCCTCTCAGTCGCCCGAGACAAGTTCTTTGTTTATCACTGCACAGAGAGTGGGCGACGACTCGGAGGGCATCAGTCCTCAGGCTGGTGCACAGCCCTGCAGTACGACTACAAGAGTAAACACGTGTTTGTGGGTGATTACAGTGGACAGATTACAATGCTCAAGTTGGAGGAGAGTGGGCCACAAGTTATTACTGTACTTAAGGTAATTTATTTCTGTTCATATTTTATCATCTTTGTCATTGTGATTATGATTATGATTATAAGAATAAGAGGAATTATGACTATAAAGATCATCATTGTCATCTATTATTTTTATTATTATCTTTTTTGTATAATTATTGTTTTTATCATCATCATTGTCATCATCGATTGTCATTATTATTAACCCAATGTCACTGGAAAAATGAATGTCACTGTAGTTTTGTTTTGTGAAATGTTCCTACACAATGATGGCTCCACAAGTGCTTAGCCACCAAGAAGTCAATTAGAAGAGATTGTGACCTCCTCAGATTTCACCTTTCCTCAAATTTTTTTTGGAAAACAATTTTTACTAGTTCTGTCAATATTGATGAAGTTATAAATTTTATTATAGTCCTTATAATTATTGTACCGTTTTTAAAATTACCAAAAAAATATAATATAAAAGAATATTTTTGAAAATCAAGGAAAAGGGTAAAGAAGTGAGAAAATTAGTACTAGTTATTGACCTCTTGGTGACTAAGCACTTGTGAATCCCATCTACATATTAAGACAATTAATAAATTAAAGTCACAGTAGATGTATGTACGTACATGCCATGGGACAATCAACATCATCATGAGTCTTATATCTCCGCTTCTATGGGCTGAACCATTAAAAACAATTATTTGTTTTTTTTCCAATAGGGTCATAACGGCTCCATTAGATCACTAGCCTGGGATGTAGACAGACAGCTCCTATTCTCAGGTTCCTATGATCAGTCAGTCATTGTGTGGGACATTGGAGGAGGGAAAGGAACGGCCTTCGAGCTGCAAGGACATACGTAAGAATGGTGGTTTCTCCGAGTAAAGTTCTCAGGCAGTGGATGTGATTGTGAAAGGGCTGGTGTAGAGACTGGTGGAGATATTTTAAAAGAGGAAAGGAAGGAGTGTGAATGAAAGAGATTGAGCTTTGCTGGGGTATCTGTACTATAACTTTTTTTTTGTGGTTGGGGCTTTCTTTTTCACTGTGTGTGTGTGTCTCTTTCTCTCACCTTAGTTATTTAGCTATGTGTTGTTTGTATTATTTCTTTTCCTTGATTTGTAATAGTTTTAAAGATAAGGCTGAAGTGTTAGCTAGCTCTAGCATTGAAGGTAGTTGGTGAAAAAGCAACTATAGAAACTGCTAAACACTGATAATTCCTGATATTGTTTAAGGACATGCTGTAGTTGGTCAATTGATACTAATTAGTTAGTTTTCGTTCAGTTTGTTTTTGTATGGAATTGTAACTTCTCTTCCTTTTTCCATAGGAGTAAGGTATCATCACTTGTCTATGGCTCTGTAAGTCACCAGCTGATCTCGGGCGGAGAAGATGCTACTGTCGTATTCTGGGATATGAAGGCTAACAGACAAGAGGTGAGGCTATTTTAGTTGCTATTGAAATGGAAGTGAAACTCTCTCTCTCTCTCTCTCTCTCTCTCTCTCTCTCTCTCTCTCTCTCTCTCTCTCTCTCTCTATCTCTCTCTATCTTCTCTTTCTCTCTTCCCCTCTCTCTATCTCTTCTCTTTCTCTTTCTTCTTCTCTCTTCTTTCTCTTCTCCTTTCTCTTCTCTCTCTTTCTTCTCTCTTTCTTTCTCTCTTCTCTCTTTCTTTCTCTCTCCTCTCCTCTCTCTCTCTCTCTCTCTCTCTCTTTCTCTCTCTCTCTCTCTTTTCTCTCTCTCTCTCTTTCTCTCTCTCTCCTCTCTCTCTCTCTCTCTCTCTCTCTCTCTCTCTCTCTCTTCTCTCTCTCTCTCCTCTCTCTCTCTCTCTCTCTCTCCCTCTCTCTCTCTCTCTCTCTTTTCCTCTCTCTTCTCTCTTCTCTCTCTCTCTTCCTCTCTCTCTCTTCTCTCTCTTTCTCTCTTTCTCTTCTCTCTCCTTTTCTCTCTCTCTCTTCTCCTCTCTTCTCTCTTTCTCTCTTTCTTCCCCCCTCTCTCTTTCTTTCTCTTTCTTTCTTTTCTCTCTCTTCTCTTCTCTTTCTCTTTCCTCTCTCTCTCTCTTCTCTCTCTCTCTCTCTCTTCTCTTCTCTCCTCTCTCTCTCTCTCTCTCTCTCTCTCTCCCTCTCTCTCTCTCTCTCTCTCTCTCTCTCTCTCCAAACTGAGATCCAGTCCTAAAGAAATGCAATATTGTTTTTTCAGACTCCAGAGTGGGTAGAAGCTGATTCTTGCCAGTACTGTGACCGTCCCTTCTTCTGGAATATCCGTGCCATGATGGACCAGAAACAAATTGGACTGCGGCAACACCACTGCAGGTCTGTTGTTGTTTTCTTCATTAACCAGTGGGATCTTAACTTGCACTACCATATAACTTGATGAAATGGCTATTGAATCATAAATGGAAATTGAGTTTTCATGTTCTTTTTTTTTTTTTAAGTAAAAAGGAATTTATAGGTTTGGTAGAACTATTAAAGCTTTACATATTTATATTTTTATTCTAATGAAAGTTTAATCTTCCTGTAAAACAACCAGTGTTGTGTATGTAATACATAACATTTTTAAGTAGAATGAGATTCTTATACATGTTAAATTAGCATTAATCTTTATGGCATCAAAATGAAAACATATGAGCTCAAGGTAGTAAGTAAGAGCAAGTGTATATACCTCTGTAGTTGTCAGTGGTTATTGATTACTTTCAGAAAATGTGGGAAGGCTGTGTGTGACAGTTGCAGCAGTAAGCGTTCCACTATTCCAGTCATGGGTTTTGAGTTTGATGTTCGAGTTTGTGATAATTGCCACTCCACCATTTCTGATCAGGAGTAAGTAGTTCCTAATGATTATTGGTTCTAGATGTAGAATAGTGGAGATTTTCAATATGTTTGTTTGTGTGTATTTATTTTTTGTTTGAATATAGAGTCCTTGTAAAATCTTGAATGATGAGGTGAATAGGCTAAGGTAACCAATAGGTGCACACCCAATCCACTGTTGGCATTTAAAAACAGATATTCACAATATGACAATATTTTGAATATCAGATATAGTCCCTAGTTGATCTTTGCTCCCTTGCTTAGTAAATTAACCCAAACTGAAAGGAGGAAGGTAAATGAAACTACTATTTTCTTATGAAAAGCTAAGGGTTGCCAGTATTACTTTTTGTATCATGATTACCTTATGGTTAACATATTTTGATTTCTTTTTGTTTGCAGGTTAATATAGCCTTATTAGGTACTAAAAGCACAAGTCAGGCCTGCTTGGAAGCAGGGAATTAAGTCTAGACAGGGATGCGTACTTATTGAACAGGACTGGAGTGCCCTTGACCAATATGTAATCATTTTTTCAAGCGTCTGCTAGAGAGACATGACCTGTGACATATGCAATTCTAAAACCTCCTTTCATGTTAGGAAGAAATAGGGGCATTTTCCTATGAAGATGCTGGAGTGCCATCCAATCGATATACCTCCCACGACTGGTTCAAAACATAGTGTGTGATATCGTAAATGTAGTAAATGTATGAGCATATATACTGGACATCACTAACTGAATACCTATTCGGCAGGGAAGTAAAAAGAGAAAAACTTCACAAATTAATTAGATAGATTCCTGGGTTGGAGTGAAGCAAGACTAGACAGGCCAATTTATTTGATTCTTATCTTGCTTGGGGCACTAGGGTTGACTGAATAGCATATGAAGAGTCATTCCTGAAAGAAAAGGCAAAGACTTATAGTATGACAGAGATTGAAGAACT
>NC_051395.1:45980534-45985534 GCF_015228065.2 Penaeus monodon | reverse complement strand
GTAAACTTGTAGCTTAATTCCACCCAAAAGAGGATAATTTCACATTTATGAGCATATTCATTCAAGTGTTGAAGGCACAGGAAATCTGTGCAGAAATCAAATTTGTTAAACAAAACTAATATTTTTTGCTGAAGCATAAAAGAAAAGAAAAGGGAAAAGAAAGAAAGAAAAAGAAAAAAAATCTTTTGGCTTCTAAGCATTTTATAAATAATATCCTTGGAAGGATTACAGGCCACACAACAGTATCCTACTGATCTCAATCAGGGACTAACTATACCTTCTTGCACACTATATATATATAGAATCATATATATTTTAGATCCATGCACCTATGAAGAGAAGAGGTGGACTTTCTTAGTTAAAAGAATAGCCTGTCTAGTAATGACTGCCAAGGTATGGATGATATAAACCTGTCATGCCTTGCCTTGTCAGCACATGTATCAGAGAGCTTACCTGGGTTTGCTTATGTTATTCTCAGTCGCATAAGCCCCCCAAAAAACAGGAATAAAATAAAAAATTTAAAAATCCAGCTCAAAAATTTCTAAACCCAAAGACAAAATAAATATATTTATAGATATGCTTGTAAATATACACATTCATACTATCCATAGATCAAATATCTGAACTATAATCTAAAATCACCTGCAACTCCTGCTTCTGAGATATTGTGGTTCCTTAAAGTACATGTAATGGACAGATGCAGGCAATGAGAAACCGTCAGGTTGCCGATGTTTCTTGATTTAGGTTTCTGATTAACAATCAGTTTTTGTATTGTTTACCGATGAGGTTCAAAGTTGAAAAATTTGTTGGTCTCATTGTTGCAGTTATTTTATAATAAATTAATGTCAATAGAAGCTCATGATATTTAAATGTGATCAAATAGGTCCTTAGTTAAAAGGAGATTTCTACTTGCTTTTTGACTCTTATATCTAAAACCAGTTCTCAAGTATACTGTGTGGGAAAGAAACACTGAATGATCACATGGACATTGGAATGCATGCTGAGATGATAAGTGTAATCTTCTTAGGATATTACACAGAGAAGAACATGGCTTAATATTTCTTCTAACCCAAAATCTGAGCTACAATATGTCCATATGCAAGTTCTTTTTTTCAATTCAGTTTACAGTGTCTCTAAACTATTTATTATCAAGTATCAATTGTAGAGTATTTCACATGCCAGATATTCCTTGCCATCATCTATGACACCAGGGAACATGCGGCACATTTCTTCAGAAATTTCCAGTACCTTGGCTTTAGTGATGCAACAAAAACTTTGTACCTCTCAACCGTACAGTTCTTTCTAATTATGATGGATAGTGAAAAAAATCTTATCAGAAAAATTAAATAAAAATCAATAAAAGTAAATAAAAGTGTAATGATAACAATGATGAAGTGAGACAAGACCTCCAACAACCGTCCTGCTTTACAAATAAGGTTACACAACCACATCACATTATATCCACTGTTGTGAGTATATCAGGAATAACCTTACAGATCATTTATTACTAAAAAAAAAGATATAACAATTTTCTGCCCTGTACAGCCAGAAGCTATTTCTTACACATGGGTATTTTGCAGTAGGCTATACGACAATTTAGCTCATAGAAAAGAATATTAAAACTGTACTATTTCAAGAGATTCCTAAATAAACGCTACAATGTTGCAGAGGTACCTGTACGTCAGTTTAGGAAGTGAAAAAGTTCATAATATAAAAAAAACAAGGTAGCCACTACAATATCAATACAGAGAGTAAAAGAAAATACAAAAGTGAGTGAGAGAGAGAGTGAAAATGAGGTCAAGAGATCTCGGCAGAAAAGGAAGCTGACATCCCTTCTCACCTTGCTACTTCTTCCAAGGATGTATTTACTACATATCCTACCTATTTATTCCCAAAAATAAAAGCTGACTTGACCATACCTACATAAAAACAACCTAACAAGGGGGTGATATCACAGCACCATGAGAGGGAGAGTACATTAATCATGTACATTAAGTATCCTTTGACTGTTCAGCTAAAGCAACAGAACTTTTTGAATAAAATGAAAAACACATCTTCACATATATATATCATATATATATATAATTATATATATCATATGTCATATATAATATATAATATATTATATCACACACACACACACACACACACAACACACACACACACACACACACACACCACACACACACACATATTATACATACATATAACCCTTCAAACTAGTAACCATTTGCCAGAAGGAAAACCTATTTAACAAATAGAAAACTTTGAATACAAAAGATACAGCTGCTCAAAGTCAATCAGTTGGATGATATAATAGCGATTAAACTTTTTATAAAATAATTATCGTATCAATATTACTGGGATCATTCACTCACTTTTGTGAAAATGACTGTTGAAATCATCCCCCTGTTCAATGATAAAATCTCTGACAGTCCAAACTCTAGAACTAGCACAGTAGACAATGGTTATTTCAATCTCACTATTCACGAGTACTATCCCCCTTTCCCTCTGTGGACAACCCGCCACGCTGATAATGGCTAGTTGATCAGTACACCGACATATAGGAATTGAATAACCTGCCTATCCTGCCACCTGCTATGCTGGCGGACCGTCAAACTACTTCTTAATCTTTAGTCTCATAGAATTGGATTTGTTTCTTGGGGCTGGGCTTGTGGTCCAGGACGTCTTCGTTTCATCCTTGCTGTCTGTTGATCGCTGGAGGCTCAGCTCCTTGGCGCCGCTGTTGGGAATGTTGGATTAAAGCTCAATAAGTAATTATCAACAAAATAGGTTAGTGTGCAATTAAAGTCACTACGGTTCAATACTGAAATCGGTGTATTTAAAAAGGGACTTATGAATTCATTAATGCCATAAAAAAAATGTGTCAAATATGGATGTATAAACAGTTCAGTAATATTAAAACAACAAACTTGAAAAGGAACTTCTATACTGGTGTATCTTGGAATTGGAAAGGAAAGGAAAGGAAAGGAAAGGAAAGGAAAAGGAAAAGGAAAAGGAAAAGGAAAGGAAAGAAAAAAGAAAAAAATGAAGACAAGAAAAGAAAAGAAAAGAAAAGAAAAAAGAAAAGAAAAAATGAAAAGACAAGAAAAGAAAAGAAAAGAAAAAAAAAAAAAAAGAATAAAAAAAAAAAAAAACTCAGTGCTGATACTCACATGTGTTTTGTTAGATCTTCAATATCAACCAACATAGAGTCTTGCTCCATGTGGAGGTCATCTCGCTCCATCAGTAAAGTGACTAAATCTTCATTCAAGCCTAAAAAAAACAAACAAAGAACCATATTATTATCTTAATTTTCTTTTTAAAGTATATATAAAATAATGTTAATAATAATAATGACATAAATACATTACAAAGTCTCACGATTTTATAATAAACATTAACAATATTCCTTTCATCACATACTTTATTTACTTTTCTAGGATTTTGTATTATATCCATAAATAAGAGAAACGCACACTACTTACTTTCAATTTGTGTGTGTAGGTCATTTGCAATAACTTGCAACTGTGCAACATTCATATCGGTGAGAATCTGCCTGCTGATTCGCCTCTTGCTGTCTGGGAATGGCACACCAATCTGCAATACAAAAAGAAGGAATATGTAAGTTTTAAACCGGAAAGTAATCTAATCTAAAAAGATAGGGCTCATCACTTCAAAAAAATAATTTAAAAGGGTGACAATAAAACTAGGTCCATGCTCAGTGTGAATAAATAAATACACTGGCAATAACCCTACTTACCAAATAAACAAATAACACATTAATAGAATAACACTTAGCAAAACAGAAATCATTTTTCTCCAGGTCTCAATCACTGCTTCTGATGACTTACCTTGTGGAAGCTCTCCCTCACAATCTCTGCAATGGGACTCTTCTTTTTCTGCTGCTTCTCAATCTCCATTTGCATTCTGGCCATCTCCTTAGCCTGTGCAAGCGCCAAGCGAGCCTCTGCTTGCAGCTGTGCTTGCCGTGCGAAGAAATCAACCTCCTTCTCCCTAATATCAGATTCAGAGTTTGATGTTCGAGTCCTTGTTGGCTGTGGAGTTGAAGCCTGTAAAAAAGTTTTTGGAAATGCTTAATACTTGTTAATTTGGAAAATATCAATACACAGCTGAATTTATTGGCATAACAATATCATTATTGTATCTTATACTCACTGATAAAATGATGAAACGTGATCAATAAGAATAAGGAAAACAATGCTATCACCAATACTGTTTAAATATAAAACAAAAACAAAACATCAACACACACCTTGCTGTTTGAAGATGAGGTCGAGACCCGATCTGTTTCTATTTCTCTATCTTGAGTACTTTCTGTGTCTGAGCATTGGCTTTCGCAGTCACTGGCTGTCTCATTCATGAAACATATTTGTAGGTTCATACCTGAAGAGGTACAATGCATGGTTAATTCAAATCCTTACAATCATCTACATACTCAGAAGTCATAATCAGTCAGCTTTCTACAGTTCTATTATTTTCATTTTATGAAAATTTTATTAATTCTAATCAAATCAATGTGTCCTTGTTTGTAGTTGACATAAACATGATTATTTTCACAAAGATTCTTTCATACTCTCTCTTTTTTTTTTTATTTTTTTTTTGTCACTTCCAAATTTAACCCAATGGTGCCAGGTAATCACTCTCTCTAATACTGTTTTCTTTTGTACATTTTGTTTGCACACAAGTGCTAGCCACATAGGAGCCTATTAGTAAGCCTTCTCAGCTGATTTTGCTTTTTGTTGAGACTTTTATTCTTAATGCTATTAATATAATTGTTGGCATTTTGATTATTATGTTATAAACAATACTATTAAAATAATAAAAATATAAATAAAATCTTTCTGAAAATCAATTAAAAGGGTAAACAGGTGAGCTAGGCAGGACTAGTATTTGAAGACAATCAATACTGGCAACCGTGGGTTAACTATACCACATAATAACAATTTCCTACACAATTCCTTTCTTCACACAAAGAA